>NW_015664997.1:354367-405653 GCF_001515625.1 Sinocyclocheilus rhinocerous | reverse complement strand
AATGTTTTTGTCATATGCTGCAATTACCAAAATCCAGTAAATATATGAAGTTATTAATATAAATATGATGATTGTGAAACGCTCTACTGGATGATCTACTTATGAGGCAGGAACAGCTTGTGGGTAAGCCAAAAAGCTGAAATCTTATAGTAAATTCAACAAATTTGTAAAAATCAGTTATGTTTACTCGCTTTTCTTAAGTAGATTCAGTGATTACTTTTTACAGTATAAAGGACATACTGTAAATAAAGCATAATTATAAATAAACACTGTCTTCCTAATTACAATTCCTTGCTTATCAGCCCCTTATGTGTGCATCTTTAAAGTTAATCTAACAGGCAGATTGACTCGATTTGTGTATACCTTTTTTGATTAATAGCACTACTCTGAATTTAAAGTATTCATCTCAAGTACAAAGCTCCTTTTTCCATCTCAGGAATGTGCACAATTCTGTGTTCCTCAATGTGTAGCTCTTTGTTTGTGTAATACTTTGTTTCAGCTTTAGTAGTCTGAGGGAATTGGTTCAGAGCAGTCTTGGGTGAGAGACTTTAGCCCATTGTCTGGCTCAACTTGACCCGACCTGGCTGGTTAAGCTGACGTATTGTGGACTGCAAATCGTTTCAGCTGAGGGGGCCAGCTTCTTTGTGAAGCATCGGAGAAAATAACTTGGTTAAAAAGAGCATCCCTGCAGTCTTGGGAGCGGCAGATCGGTTTTGTTTAGCTGCTCCAGACAACTCTAAATCTGATGTCTACTGGCTGGAGGAAGCGAGGAGAGGAAAGAGGGGAAAAAATACCTCCACCAATGGTGAGAGGTTTATTGTTGCCAACTCTGAAAACCCTGCACCAGATGAACACCAAGCTGAAATAACAAGAAGATCCACTGTCACCAACACATCTGAAGGGCTGCTTCTTAGCATTTCTTACCATATTCCAATTTCTATCCATCTTGCCAGTTGTCCACACAGGTGTAAGAAGCAGATATTAATAGAATGGAGCAACACTGCCAGTCCTCACAGGCCTAGGAAGTTATGTGACATAAAAAAGCTGACAATTCAGCAGCAATCAACAACTTGTTTTCTAGCTGGATCCCCACAGCCGTCGAGAGGGGTAGAAGAAGACCTGCTGATGCTTAACGCTGGCTTCTAATCACATTTCTGTCATGCGGCAGGCCTGGGCTTGTACCTCACAGGTATCTGCTAACTCGTCTCAGCCCTATTTCCTCACACCCTCCGTGCTCTTAATAGCCTGGCTTTGTCACTCTTCCCCAGCATCCGGCCCAAAGACAACCTCAATTTAAAAATGCAATTAACTCTGACATAGCATGAGCTCTCCTTGCTCTACATTCAGGGGCTTCAGAGGAAAAAACTGAAATAACAAACAAAACACACCCAACCTATCACCCCTCCAATGTATGAAAAGCAGGAGACAAACCATGCAGACACTATCGGACAGCATGTTTTAAAACATAACGGCCACATGTGGTGTGATTGTTTAGCTCTTGAAAGACACACTTGGGCAATGGACTAATGCTTAAATTGGACTGGAGAGGTAAAATGGCTATGACTATACATAAAACTGATGGTGATTCTATTTACGCAAGTCATTCGGTGTCAACAGCCCAGTCCCAAATGGATCAACCTAATGAAATACTCGTCAAAAAATTGCTTTTGCTCTATGGCAAGCCAGTCATGACTTGTATGATTATCGAAAATGGGCACAGCTCTTGTTTGTGGTCTCCTACAGCTCAAGGTTTGAGTACAGGGTGGGACATCAATCATTCCCTTACGGGCAAGGTGCCACGGCCTCATTTCCTGCTGGACCTCACCGAGCAACACTTCCAAGCGTCTAATTACCCCTATGGAGCTAAAGCCACACCAGCAGCTCTCAAGTGTGGAGTCCTAGCCTCTCCATGAACTACACAGCTAATTGTTCCATTGCTCACCTAATGACGCAGTCAAAACAGAACAAAGAATAAGACCAAAAGGTAGAGACCAAGTTGATGTGATAATTTTCATTAACCCTGCATTCTGTGTTCTTTCATCTAGACCCCCTCCCCCCTCCTTCCCCTGAACTGCGTAGTGAGGTACTCAAATTAACAAGCATTTCAGCCTGTGCTAATTATCCAAAGAGTTCCTCATTAGACAATTTTAAATCCAATCTTAGATCAACACTTGCTCAGACCTCAGGGATTCTACGTTCCCAACAGCGGTTAAACAAACAATCAGTTCAAAGGATCAGGTATTCCACTTTAAGAAGAGGGGAAAAGAGAAGGGTAAACAACTGCTCACTTGAAAGAAATGACTCCAGCCGTTGCCCAGCATGCATGCAGCAATCTATAATTCATTTCACTCAAAAACGCTCAATTTTTCCCCACGCACCAGCTTTCTACACCTTTTCTACACCAGCTTTCTACACAGCTAATTTGAAGTCTAGTCCACACACTCACACACCTACACCCACATGATGACTGCGGGCAAAAGCCATACCACTGCTCCAAAAAAGAGAAAAACAAAGAAAAGAGAATGGCCAACATTAACAATGCGTTTCATGCAGCTTGCCATAATGACATGGCAAACAAATAAAGATGACGACCATCTTAACTGTGCTGAGTCCTATGGGTGCAAAGTATTTTCCACAGTTAGATCAGGCTTCCAGTAATTAATTTACAATGCGTTCAGAATGCACTTCATAGCCACCAGGAGCCTAAAGACTTAGAAGCACATAAATGAGCAGCCCTGCACAAAACTGAGCATTTTATCCACTCTTAATTTCAGTCTGATCTCACTTCTCATTAGTTGTGATGTGAATCATTTACATGTACCTGTACTGTCATTGCTTTACGTTGCATATGGGATTGGCTAGGGAAATGGGGAGGAAAAGACTGTATAAATAGGTGTTCGTGTGAAGAATTGATCATATGGGCCTTTTACTAGAAATCTGGCCTTGAGTGGATTCCTACGAGAGCTTTAGTAGATGTACCAGATTGTACGTTTAATGTGCAGTAATTTCAACAGCACTTCTCCTCCCCTGCCTTTCTCTCTACCTCACTCGTTTTATCTTTCCATCTCTCTCTCTATGACCGAGCTGCACTCTTTCTCTCTTTCGTCTCTCTTAATGTCAGTGTGTTGCCACTGTGAAGCATCACAGAGCTCGAGTCTGTCACTTAAAATAATGCTGTCAGATCTGTAATTTTAACCTTGAAGCAATTAGCTGTTGTTGAGCCGTAATGAATGCTGACACCTCTCAGAGATGATGAAACCCCTAATTGCTCTGTAAGAATTGAAGCTTTTGACATTGCTGCTGACAGAATTTTTTCCCCTTCCTTTCTTGTGCTCCTTCATGTGGCCACACTTACAATGACGGTGGCTGGTTTGAAACTTGAAAGCTAGCAGAACTTCTCCGCCATCAGCTGTCCCGTCAATTGAGAAGAAAAAGGAGAGGAGAAAAGGCTGGATTTGCTGAAATGATGAGAGCGTTTAAACCATGATAGCACTCAGCTAATGCATCATTCAGCAGAAGTGTCATGGATGAGCGTTAATGTCACGACAGGAGCAGGAAGATGACTGTTCCAGCTTAGAAAGGAAAAGGCTGATGAAATGATGGCCCAGGACACTTGTAATAAGTTTTCTTCTTAAATACCTGGCAGGACTGAGTGAAGTGAGGACTATGGGATTTATAGAAATAACAGTTCACTTAGGACACACACACACACACACACACACAAAAGTCCAAAAGAAATGGTGCACTTTTAAATACCTGGATGATGCACTTAATTAACAGGAAAACAAGGAGTGGAATGTTGCAGACTTAATGTACTCAACTGTCACAGCTTTAATTACTTATGAAAGGGAGGGGCTCTCAGACTGTAACTTTGAATGACAAAATTACCTTATAAAATTCATACACTAGTACATAGTGCATAGTGTGAAGAATGTCATTTTGGACACACAAGTAGGCTTAGATGTGGGAGTCAATTATTTGCTATTATAATAGCCTTTTCACCATCTGTTTCATTGTCAAAAACATTATTGCTTGCTTTTCATGAAATACTTTTTTTCCAGTTTTCTGGCAGTGGATTTTGGCATTGGAACTTAATGCAATGTCCAATAAATTTTGGAGGGGGGAAACCAGAACCAGGGCGCGCTACTGTATGCCACTCCAACACCCATATTCCTGGGAGTGTATTGTACATCCCATTTTAGATTTTCATGCATTTTAACACTTTTTATCCAAAGTCATTTTAAGTATACATTTTAATAGTTTGTGTGTGCTCTGGGAATCAAACTCAACCAGGTGAGCTGCAGTAAAACATTCCTTCTGTGCTTATATGTGGAATTATTTTTGTCTTTCTCTTTGGGTTCTTCCTCTTTCTCTGACAGTTGCATCCTTTTATGGCAGTTTTACACATGCATGATCTGTGAATAATACCCAAATAGACATTTGATTGAACTGATAACTGGTGAAAAATATATTTGGTGCCAGATTTTAACACATTCTTCCAGCCCATCAGCTCTGAATGTCAACAATGAAAATGTATCGGCTGAGGCATACATATTGAAATGTAGATATTTTTTTCTAAGATCAAATTGAGTTGTTATTTCATATTTATTGGCAATTTAATTCAAATTATTTGCACTTACAAAAAATAAAAAATCTGCAAATGTATGTGCTGGAAAAGAGGTTTAATCAGTTTATTAATCAAAAGTTTTGTCTCGCAATCTAATGGCACTGCAGTTCCTATTTTATTTAATACCGCCAGATAACTGTCAGATTTTCTGCTTGTGAGTTTGTTGAAAGCAGTATGGCCATGGAAATTAGCAGTGGGACCTGATAAAAAACATTTGAGTGTTGAATTGAGTGTTGATGAATCATTTGAGTGTTTAGGGACATATAATTCTTATGATAACCAAAATGAAAAGCATTTTTAAAAGTATTAGTCCATTTCACACCTTCACTAAAATTTCTAAAACTTGCTAATAACGCAGAGGTGCGCCACAATGCCTGTCAACCACTCCTGCCTCCTGGCAGAAATCCCCTTTCACACTTTAAACGATTCTAACCTTGTTACAACCCTTCCTCCAATTCAGCCTGCTTTGAAAATGCACACGTTGACAACCTACAATCTTAAAATTCATCATCCTGACACCTCGCCATCACCACAGGGCAAGTTTAAGAATCCAACCCACGATAATTAAGGGACACCCAGATGCTTAATGTGGCACTTCCATGCTGTTTTGTGAGGCACTGCGATGACTCGGGCCTTGAGTGCATCGTTTAAATCCCACACGACTGATTGTCGCCTTTCAACGACTCAGTGAGTGACCTTGCAACGTGACCATCTTCGAGAAGTTTGTCTGGAAATATCCCTGCCTTTTGAGTATGAAAGATGGTGCATTAAGAAAGTGCAAGCGAGTAATGTGGTAATGAGCAGGTCTCTGAGAGCTGGTGCGTTTCCCTCATTAGGATAATAAGTAAGACATCCCTAACATGACATCAGCTGGAAAATGTGGCAATTACAAAACCTTACTTGGGCTCCTGGAAGCAACAAGAACAAACCAATTCCTTGCAGCAATCTGTTTCTATAATGTGTGTCATGTAAATGAAAGGTCTGAACATCCTCTTTTAATTTCAGCACCCCTCCTCTCACCTAGCTTGTTACCAGTCCCTGGCTTCCCTCATTTCAACCCTTTGGAAGTCAATTTTAACCATAGGTTAAATAAAATTAACAGATCTTGGTCAAAAGGCCACAGCCAATTGAGCATTTACTGCCCCACATTGTTTTGAGGATGCTGCTATCAAGCACCACTTCCTATGAATTAAATTGATTTTACACTTTCAGCAATACCACATAAGGGTAATGTCTCCACACTCAACTTGCTTGTGGTGCACTGAAAAGTGAAACAATATGTCAACATAATGTTTGTACAACAAATGCTGAATACAAAAATTATAAAATGCACTTTTGAGGTATCTTGTCTGCCTCAAATGATTTACTTGCACGGGTTTTTTTTTTTCATATAGTCTAAACAGTCATAGCCACTCCACTGTCGATTAGCCTTAAAAATTAGAGAAGCGTTTGAAAATGCTACTTTGTCTGGATTGGAAACCGGATTGGGGAACGTCGGAATTTACCTTTACACATGGTCTCGGTTAACTTATTTGCATTAATCGTGAGCCTGTAATTTATTTATTTATTTATTTTAACTAAATTAAATGTCTTACGATATGCCTCTTTTTTCGGTACTAAACTTATGTTAATATTATTTGATGCGTTTTGAATATGTCCAATTAACGAAAAACAACAAACAAAATATGGCAGTTCTTTAACGCATTCCAAGCGATTCAAATGATGCAAGTAGAGCATCAATGTGCAGCTTATATTATTGGCCCATGTTAAATGAGGTTGTTTGGCGATTGTGTATACAAGCCGGGTACTACAGCATTACAACAGAACACAAGCTTTTTAAATTATCTAGAAATTACTAAATGGCTTTACAACTGAATGTGCTATTAAATTCACAACTGACCGAATTTCTCTTGCATGCAAACGCTAAAGAATTTAACTCTATAGAGGGTATCCATAGCCTAACTTTGTTAGTTGTCGATCCGAAAGCTTAACAGTTTTGACAATTTCTTAGATTGACTACAATTATTTTCCTTGTGTGTGTGTGTGTGTGTGTGTGTGTGTGTGTGTGTTTCTGGATTTTGGATCTTTTACACTACGCTTTTGTTTGCATATATTTTATGCTTCAGCCAGCAGTTCTAATCCGACAGCCGTCTGCCTCTTCCATTTCGTCCTATAATGAGATCAAAATACAAGAAATCAATTATTAAACTCTCCACATGGCTCCTTCTGGACCAGATTAATTGTTCGAGAGGTAGCCTACATTTTAGATTCTGGTACAAAACAAATTTAGGTAAACTCCATATCAATAAAACCGTTAGGCCGAAATTATTTGTAAAATACATCAGAATAATGATAATTGTTTGTGACTAAAACATTTTTTTTTTTTTTTCGGTCTTGGTTTTTTATTAAATTTGGGCAAATTGTGATTTCCGATCCATTTCGAATTCAGTGAACTCTCTACAAAAGTAAACAGCATGACTAAAATCCGTTGTTATTATAAATATATAATAATAGCTTAGCTATACTAAATCTAATACAAATTGAATTGTTTAAAAATGAAAGTGCGTTGCTTTAAGTATAGCGTCTTTCATGAACTGCTAACTGCAATCAAATGATTTGCAGTTGTTTAATATGACAAAGCTGTAAAATACAATTTCAGACAGAATGTTAAAATTATTTGTTACGCCGTTCAGATATTTAAAAGTTCGCTTAATAATAATAATAATAATAATAATAATAATAATAGCCTAATAAAAAATCTTAACTAATAAATAATAACATCTCGAATTTTGACAATGGCTAAAGATTCAAATGTATATACAAAAAAGGTAAAATGTTTGCACAATCTAAAAACATTATTATTATTATTATTATTATTATTATTATTATATTTCATAAATGGTATGTGAAAACTTACCGTCGGTTTTGATACCAGGTCTTGACTTGTGTGTCTGTGAGGTTTAGGGCTGCTGCCAGGTCCATTCGGTCTTGCACGCTGAGGTATTTCTGTCTCTCGAAACTGCGCTCCAGCTGGTTAAGTTGATGGTCGGAGAAGGCCGTCCGCGCTTTACGAGGTTTTTTGGAGCGGCCTGACGGACTGTCTCTCGAACTAGAAATTTCCCGATCGCCCTCTTCTTTTGTCCCTAAAGAAGTTAGCACAATAAAAAATTAAGGAAAATGTAGGCCTATTTTAAAAATTATCGAATGTGTCCATTTATATTTTATTTAAGTGAGTTTACTAAAAATGAGAACACAGTCTAATAATTTAGTAATTACTGTTTAAAAGGTTTATTTTGGTAACTTGAGATTGTTATAGGCCTCGATTACATACGCAAATCTAAATACGGTTCGGTCTGATTATTTCGTCTTGGTATTATGAGTATCAGGGTCTTTAGGGGAAAAAATCAAATTGCAGGTAAACAAAAATATACACATTTGTCTCCCAAATAAATTAGGTATCTCGCATGTCGAAAATATTACAGCAAAACGAGCAGGATCGATATTTCAATCTATCTCTATTTGTAGCAGTTTTTGCTGGGCTCCGTGATCCCCCCTCAAGGAAGAACAATAATCTCTCTAATTGACTCACTAGGGAGGATTCCACACCGGGCAAAATTCACCAGCCTTTACATCTGTTATGCTAATATCAGAGAATAACCTCAGTGACCGGCTACCAATATTGTTTTTGTATTGCAATACTGGTTCTTAATGAAATTACAGACAAAAAAACAAAAAAAACATTTTATTTAGCTTTAATAGGGACGTCTTTTTTATTATAATAATAGGCTAAGTAAAATGTTATAGGTATTGTGTACAATTGAATGCATGTAATATTTAAGCGGTTGGTCCACAGCGTTTATTGCTACAGCCCAGTCAAGAAATATTTACGTTTAGTCGAAAAATCTGTTATAATTAGGATATTTTATTTAATGTGAACAATTAGTTGTGAAGAATTCCATGCGCTTTCAACTTCACAATGAAGAAGATACTTCTTTAAACTCACAGCTTAGATTTGCAATATTAAAAAACACAGAAAAGTTTCTCAAGATATTTAAATGTTTTTCGATATTTTCGTAATCTATTTGCTAATGTTATTTTTTGTTTCGCGGTTCAGATGCAATGTTCATATTACTGTGTAAGTACAACGTATTGACAATAATATGTGTATTTTGGCAATTCTTCTGAATTTCAAACTGCTATTAATTATTGATTCAATTTTATTAACAAAAAGTATTAATTTCAAACGGATACTGTGATCTAAAGGTCTACCCTACGTTTTTATTATGTATTTATTTAATTAGCATGTAAAACGCACTCTTACCGTTACATTTGAAATCGCTCTGAATGTCATCTCTTTTGTCCAGTTTGCTTCTGTTTTCTTCTTGCTCTAGTTTGGGCCTGATGCCGTCCGGGGCGGTTCCGCTCTCTGTTTTGGGGCTGTGATGTGGAGATGGTACACTGGTGCTGTAAGGAGCGCACGCTGCTAGCGGTTTACTGTCGCCCAAAATGTCTTTGATTAGAAAGGAGGAGGTGGCAGTCCTGGGGGCACAGCCAGCCTGACCAAGCGGATGAGGCTGGGGTGAAAGCTGCAAACTCTGAGCCTGACTGTGATGATGATGATGATGATGGTGATGGTGATGCTGAAGGCTGTCTTGGACCAGATGCGACTCTGGATGCTCCATCGTAACTGAGATCGGGGATGAGGGGGATGTTCCCACAGTGTCTATCTCCGAACATGGTGATGGGGTCGCCTGGCTCCTGAAATCCGCTGTTCTGTTACTGTCAACGAGGCGAAAATCTCCGTTCATCAGTACTGAGCTGCCAGAATTGGTTGTGGACAAAATAGTGTCTATTCCGAAACTAGACCCACTGGATCCTTCCATAGTATAAGAAAAGGATGAGCACTTAAGTCGTCTTCATAACAACTTTCCTGTACAATTTTGTAAAAGAAAAAAAAACTTAATAGGAATCAACGAAACGACTAACAAAACTCAAAGGTTAACGCAATAAAAAAATCCCCGAAAAAATACAAAATAAACATTTCTTACGCGCAAATAAAAATCCTTGCACTTATTAAGGCAAAGAAAAAGATAAATATAGCCGGCGCTCCAAGGTGTTGTTACATTCAAGGTGAAATGTGGAAAGCAAGTGGATCTGTGTAGTCCACGTCCTTTTGTTATGGTTATTGAACTTTCTTTCAAAGTTGAGGTGTGGAGAGATTGGGATGCTCTAACTCCTCGGCATCACGCTCCCTTTTGCCACTAATCGTTGTAGTGTTGCTCTACAATGACTTCCTACATTGACGTCATATTTTCTCCTTTATTATAACACGCTCCTCGTGTTCCCCATCTCTCCTCTCATTGGCTACGTGGTCACGCGTCTGTCCAATCAGCGATTTTTATTTCATCATTACACTTTAGAGCCACTCATTGATTCCGCAATGCTCTTTTGAAACCTTCCCTCCGCTATAATGTCTCAGACTGCATCTTCATTAGACATAAATACGTTTATGGTAACACTTTACATCATTGTGTGCATGTTACACATATTGCTTGTTGCTAAAACTAATTACCACACAGTAATAAAAAATTAAAAAAAACAACAACGTGAAATTACTAGATGTTCCACAAAATAATTTTTAAAAAAGTACGCTATAGTTCACTAATATTACCCAGCGACTAACTAATCAATTACACTGTAATTATAACATTCCGTATTCCGTCAATTAAAACGTAAACATATAAATTAACAAATAATATCAAAAGGGTTTACTTATTCAGCTGTGAACTTTGTTTAATTATTGCATTGTTTACTTGTTTAGTATTCATTCATTACATAGGCTATGCTTTGAATCAGCCTACGTTGTGTTTTTTTTTTTTTCTTTTTTCTTTTCAGGTTATATTTCTCCAAAAGCAAACCTCACAATAATAATCCCTATAGGCAAAACAAAATTGTGTCATTTATTCTTTTAAGAGCACAGAGACAGTGAAACGTGCTAGAGAAATAAGCCCGTTTTGAGCTGATAGTCATTGTGTGTGTTGGGCCCTCTGAGTGAAAGCACTGATTCTAAATAGCTCAAGGGAAATAAATTATGGCGAATATTGTACATGACATATGCCCGACTCATATCTTGCCTATTTTCTTCTAAATAAACCCTGGGCCTATTCTAGATTTATAAATCAGCTTCATTTCGTTCACTTTGTTTATACACGAGAAGACAAAGTGCGTTAAATGGAAATATTTTCAGATTGGGGAGAAGAAATTAAGTACCAACGAATGTATATGCGTTTGAATCTTTACCTCTCGATAAACATTAGGAGGGAAAAAATTCTTGATAAAATAATAATCATCTTACAACACTGTTTAATGCACGACTATTGATTGTTAATTTTGATTTACAGTTCAAAATGTTTTAGGCTATAGGCCTATGCCGTTGAGTGCGTAGATTTATACTGAGAAGAGGATGATGATGATGCGATATGGAGGTATCTGATGGTTCACGTGCTCTCCAACAGACGGACTCAGAGCTGGTTATATCAGGATGCTGCGTTCACTAACGTAGGTTTGTCACGGTCGAGCTTTCCGTGGATCGCCAAACCTGTTTGCAACCTCCTCCTAACGGACCGAACCGAGTTTTTTTTTAACCTCTTTTATTTAGCTGAGCGACGTGGGAGTCATCATTTAGGTTTGTTCTGCGCCCCGCTTTAATTTCTTTCACAAAAAAGATACTAATGTTTAGAAAACAGTTTTATGTGGTTATACAAAGTTTATAGATGTTTTTATTTGTATTAGGCTATAATAATTATTTACGTTTATTATATGTGCCTGTCTTTTTTTTTTGTAACGGATTCCTCGAACATATGTTTTGGAAAGACTGTTTAAAATACTGCAATCAAAAACATAAGGGATTGCATGTTCTCTTTTCGTACATGTTCCTCTATTCGTATAATTCGTATAATTCGGGTTGGGGGACTCTTTAAATGTTCATTCTGTTTAATAATTCATACTGATTTGCATGATTGTACTGGAGACTGTCTTTTAAAAATATTTTGTTTAAAAGTTTCTTTGGTTTAAATGTTATTTCTGTGCCACGTATTTTGCTGTTTCTTGCGGCGACCTAATAACTGACCTGTTACACATATCTTGGTTAGAAGTTTCTGCAAATCGGGTGACTAAACAACACTACAACAAAAGATCTACGATGCTGTATATCCACACATGCTAATGTCAGTTTGAATTATATAAAAATCGTGCTTGGCTTGCTAGCTTGTCATTCTTAAAATGTCTGTATTTTGCACTAGAGTGAAATAATTTGTTAAGTCGTGGCTAATTGGTCAATTCTTTTTAATAACACACACTCCATGACATGATTTTACACACGCTGTAATAACACTAGGCGGCGACAAAGCTATCTCAGAATTCCTGTCAATAATCGCTTGAAGATTGCTGGTTAATGCAGGGCAAAACCTCTCATATGTACACAGACCGACATCAAGTTTTACCAACAGCCAAATTCAACTAAATGCCTAAATAGGTGTCTTGAATATCTGAGGTGGTTACATAAAAAAATTAAGATAGGCCTACACTGTAGTTAACTTATGATTGTACTCTGAACTGACTTTAATGAATTACATCTAACAATTTTGCAGTGACGTCTAAATACAATTGACTTCCAGCCAAAAAATTTATTTTAAAATGTTTTAGAATATTTTTATGCATATAATTATTTGGCCATATGATATTTGCTGCCATAGCCTACAGATACGCTCGCCCTTTTAAACATATACTATTCAAATTTACTAACTAATTGAGTTAGAGGAGTGAAATGTGTTTTGCCCCAAGATATGTGAAAATGATCTATTGGCAATGTATGTCTTTCCGTTGAAGAAAATCAAAGCGATGGTTGAACACGCCAGTCAATCTCATGAGACTCCAACAGCATGTTCATTAACAGTTCACTAATTGCAGCAACTCATTGAGCCTCAATCAATCACTTTATTAGGTTTAAGGGCGCCGCTGGAACAAACTGAATACAACCAGTCAGGGTATCATCTGATCAGCCGGGGCTGATGGTCGATGATCCGACGGTGAAATTGTAGTTTGCTCTGTATTGATTCCCCTCGCGGCCTTTTATTGAAACTGTCACCTCGCGAATGCTGAAGGCCTCACGCTGTTTGCAGACACACAGGTCTCTCTACTTTGTCATATACATAGTGCACGGTCTCGGTACGCATTTATCAAACGTACAGAATGTTAATCTAATATCCTAAATAATCTGAAAAAGACACATCGTAGAAACAAACAAAACAAGTTGAAAATATAGATTTAGCTAAATGCAGGCTAATTAGTGATGCTTTAAAAAACTTTATGCTCTTTTTCAAATTTTCTTTACTCTTCAGTTCCAATATGGTTTATGTATGATATATCAAGATTTATTCATAGTCCAGGGCAAGTTTATGCAATTATTAACAAACTATGAAGTAGCAATGCAACTACATGAACCCCAAATTAATTGATCTTGAAATTAACAGTAGGCTAACGCACTGATAGGCTGCTACTTTGTTGAACGCGAGCTATTTCTATTGACTATTATATTTGCCACTTGTACGCCTAAAATGTGACACTAGGTGTTCATTTAAATTAAAGACTTACATTTAAAAGTCCTCTCATCTATGCATATTTCAAAAAAGCCTGGAATAAAAAATAACCTGAATCACGATGTTAAAGACAACCGAGTAAGTAAGTGCTAGTGTATTTACACATATAGGCTACTGTAGATCTATGGAAACGGATGTAATCACAACAGTGCGGGTTATAATCAGAATCTATATTAACCTGTCTTTATATATATTTGAGGAATGCAATCAAGAAGAGACATTACTACAAATATTGTATTTACATTGTATTTACACGCGACAAGCTATGAGACTTATTAAAGGCATCCATACCATAGATGTCGTGCACATAATTATATTTACAATTATTTATGTATAAAAATGAAAGTGTTGAGTATTAATCAGTATTTAATTTGTAAGTGTCATAAAAGCAGGCTATTTTAAGGGATACTGCATTTAACAGGCAGTGTGCTTGAGCGGGGACAGCATTGGACAGAACACAGTCTCACACAAAAATACATCTTTAATCAGAGAATCATGGGTCTGACAGAAAACAAATTAGCTGTCTCTCTCTAAACATGTCTAACATCTTTATTTGAGCGGACAGGAAAAGGCTAGCACAAAATTGTTATTAAAGTCAAAATTCAACAGGAAATATTATTTTAGAAGCTCTTGTATGGAAGGTTGGTGCTCTCTGTGAGCTGTGACATTTACAGCAGTGACTTTCAGGATCCCAATATTACAGTTTTTACTAGATCTTAACAGCACCCCCACCCCTCAACAGTGCTTGAATTTACACTGTAATAAAACATGTGACATTCAAGTTTAATTTGAAGTGCAGCTAGTATTAATCCAAAGGCAAACAAGGAGGGGAAATAATAAGCCTAGAAGAAGGACACAGGAGGGCCCGTGGCCTAGATGAACATCAATTAGGCCTACAGTTTTAATTCAACACCCAAATCAAATGTTAAAATGAGAGCGAAAGCGGGAGAGGGGGATAGCGCGTAGAGTGTCATCGGCGAAGTCTCTGTCTCGTTTTGTTTATGTAAAACAGCAATCCATCCAAGAACTACAATGTAAATTTTAGTAAGCGACGATGACACATGCAGCACATGCAGCACATGCGTGCCCATCCCCACATCGCATCTCTTTGTTAGTTGTTCTGGTCTACTCTATGCTTGCTCAAGGAAAGCACGTTGATTTGTGCGCTCCGGCCACAGACCGGCCCTGACAACGTTGTTCTAGCAGTCAGAAGGGTCTTTACAATCACCTAATTACCAGAGCTGTCAATCAGCGCGGGCCGCGGCTGGCTCTGACCGTGTCCGCGAGCTGCATTCCTGCGCGCGGCTGAGCGCGTGATTGATCCGTGCTGATGGCGTCGAGCCGCCTCATGACGTGTGATTCTGTGGCGCGTGCACGCTTCACAAAGGTAATCGGGGGATCAGGAGGGGTCAATGCCATTTCCTATTACCTGAAGTCTAAAAGCGCAAAAAATCACGAGGAAATAATACAGAAGAGGGGGAGAATGAGGGGTGGAGGGTGTGAACGCTGCGCATTGCTCAAGGGGCGAGCGAGCAATTGAGCAAGACGCGAAAATGATTTCCTTTCAAAGCAACAAAAGCCAGATTGAGATTGTCCAGCACTGCTTTAGTCAGATTTAAAACCGTTCGCACGTTATTACAGTGATAGGCATCAACACTGACAGAATGGTTGGAGGCTAAATCAGGGATAGGCCTGTCTGTGTGTTTGCTGGAGGCCTTCACTGCTGTCATCCAAAATACGTTTAGCACCTATATGGCAGACTCAGCTTTCAAAATCAGTTTTTACAAAACAATGCATAATAGACTAATTTTAACACATATGTGTATGTGTTTCTGCTGTACTGTGCATTTATTTAAAAAGCCCACCTTACAAAAAAAAAAAAAAAGAATGACTTGAATTTAATTGTGCGTTTATGTAATAATATACGCAGTGTATAAACAGGCTATCGTTGTTCGCTGCTCATTTTAGTAACACAATTAAATGAAGCAAAACGAAAACATTGTGGATTGTAAATAGTTGAATATAAACATGTCTGTGCATATAACAATTAGCATGTAATAATAATAATAATAATAATATGAATATGTAATTAATAACGTGTACGTAATAACAACCTTAGCTAATTTTATTAAATATTTTAGATATCAATTTATACATGTGTTTTACTTTAAAATTTGATTTGTATAACTATATATATATATAGAGAGAGAGAGAGAGAGAGAGAGGCTACATATTTCTTTTGGTAAACTGCAATAGTAAGTTATATTAAAAGCTATTACAAATAGAATAATGGTGCCTTTATTTCTCATTGGAGAAAAAACTACCCCAAATTATTAAATTAATCGCACAAATCCATTTTTTTTTTGTTTGTTTGTTTGTTTTGAGGGAGTCATATATTGTAACCCTGTCCTATAGCAGCTAAGCGACAGTTGGCTGGGAGGAAGACGATGACGACCGCCTGTCAAGAACATTTACGTTCATTATAACCCATCGCACTGTGTACGTCGGCCCGTTCACTTTTACGTGCCCACTGTGTGCGAGAGAAGAAACACGGCAACAACACAAGACGACACAGTGTAAATTGAGAATCAAGTGGGTAAACAGTGTGCATATGGCTGCTGCACCTGAAGGGAGCAAAACGAACGTCACTAATGAACCCCGGCAAAACAGTGGCGCGAGTAATGAGAGATAACACTGCATTTTGCAACACCGAAAATAAAGGTGAAATCATCAATGAGCGGGAGCAGGGGAGAAAAAAAGAGGGGGGAAAGCAAAGCAATGATTAAATGATCAAAAGCTGGCGGAGTGAGTCTCCATGTCACTGCCAAGCACACTCATCTACCTACAAGTGAAAGTTAGGTTTCAAGCACAGTGTAATTATAGCTGGGAATGTCAGTTTGACATTAATGCAGCCAGCAGAAATTCCCTAATTGGCCTCGGAGGAGAAAGTGAACCAGAAAATATATTAACATTAAAAAAAAAACATATTTTGCCTAATCCTTTCACTTTACAACAATATTTGAAGACCAAAATGCCCCAGGCATGAGATTTAAATGAGCAATTTTGTTTTTGAAGGAAACAGCCAATGAGACAGAAAATAGACTAAAGCGAAATCATTAGAGTATGAGAGCTCCTGACAGGCCTGCCTGGCTGACTGGCTGGCCTGTCACAGGGAGTCTGTGTTCTTGAGCTCCATGCAATGAGCTAAGCAGATAACATGAAAAGACCTATAAACGTGCAGCCAGAAGTCAAAGCCTATTATCTGGAAATTCAAATGCAGTGGTGAGGAGGAGGAAGAGCTGCTGGAAGGGGGGCGAGGAGGGCTGCAGGCCTCGTTCTCGGGGGGGGGGGAGCAGGCCCTTGTTCTCACCTACAACAACAAAAAAAGAACCAAGAGTTGTAACTGCCTCTGGTATCTAATGTCAACTTACAGTGGCTGTGGGAAATATGTCCAAATGTCGTTCATATACAGCTGAAAAACTGGAAAGGTGGAGAAATGGTGGAGAAAGCTGCAAAAAGTTTAAAGTGGGAAGTGCTGGTTCTGTAACAGGAGAATGGGCAGATGTGATATGACCATATCAGGGAAACACAGCAAAGTGCAGTCAGGAGATGTTAGGCTAGTCTCCTGGTGATGGAGCAGCTGAGGCTGACATGGCCCCAGGCTTGCCACTGCAGGGCACTCACTCGCCCGCACTGCACTGCCTTTTTGAAACAAAACACAGAGCTGCGACCAGAGGAAGCCATCATGGCACTGACCACAAGGGTCAGACGTTTTACCTCCAGCAAGAAAAAGGAAGCGATGAGAAGATGGGATGGATTGAGTGAGCATATAGATGAAGGGAAGTGAGAATAACAACACATCACAGACTGTGTGGCACTTTTGTGTGACAAAACATTGCTAGCAATGGTCATGTATTTTCACAAGTACCTTGAAAATTTATTTATGTGTCATTTTATTCTTTGACTTGATTTTTTTTATCAAACTTTAGTTGCTTTCCAGGGTTGGGCAGGGTATTTGATCTCTTACTGCACTAAAATACGATGAGCAAAGCATTTAATCAGTAGCTTTGATAAACATTTGGCATAAAGCAGTTGGGCTCTTGTCTCAGACACCTACAGCCCAGGGCGAAAGATTGCGACAAAGAAGGATTTTCACTGGCAATTTCAGGAATTCTACCCACCCTGTCAGCCAAGCTGTCACTCACTCTGACATAAGGATGGTGGATATCAAAGGAAGACAGGACTTTTTATCTCAAAGAAGCACGGGTACGATAGAAGTTCAGACAAATTTTCACCAAAAAAGTGCATCTAAGCAGCAAGTTTTTCAAATTAACACACATTTAGCTTGCACAGGTGTTGTATTTGCAATGCAATTAATGCAATAACCATTCATGCAAGTAGAATTTGACTGTTTTGTTGACCAATAGTCAATAATAATGTGAAAATAACCCTTAATTTTCCAACATAAATTCATTTTGATGCTGAATGATCATTTTAACTGACACTAAACTATGGAAGAGAGACTGTGTAGGATGTCCCAACCTAAAATGATCCCATAGTTTTATGTTGCTTCCATATCTCAAAGGTCAGCATGGAAGAAAATAAATCCTGACATACTGTAATTAAACACTGTATTGTGCCCAAAACATAAGATCTTAGAATTTACTACACCTGAAAATGTGCTTCGTGTGATAAAATCTAAATTAATTGTTTTTAGTCTTCAAAATATTATTTCATTACTAATCCAAATTAAATACACAAGGTTACACCAACAAAATTAAATTTAAGGGTTGGATAATGTAGAAATAGCAGGTAATCACTATTTACAGGGTATCAATCAGCTTTAGGTAACTTCAGTGAACTATGGATTTATGGACAAGTATATCATGGTGCACATGATTTATTGTCATGAAGAGCACTAAACAAATGATTTATGCTCTACAAGGTTCACCTCTGTTAAAATGATTCAAAATGAACAATAACAAGCCATTTGCTGTTTGCTAGTTTCATATACAGCATAGATTATACACACATCTTACACTCAGAATGCTTACACACATCTCACACTCAGAATTTTATCACATTCAAACACAAACTGTGTCATTAGTAAGGAGGAGAAAGAAGACCACCGCAAGTTATAATACACACACACCTGATCTTTTGAGTCTTTGGAGTTTCAGTGAATAAACAGTAAAGGCATTGTCATACCAGCAGGACTCCATGTGTCTGACTGCAAGACCATGCTCACCATGGTCAAGGAGAGAAAGAGGAGGAAAGAGGGAGAGGAGGAGAAACAAAAAAGGGGGCAGGCCTCTCCTACAGTTTCTCCTCATTACTCGCCCTCCAGATGGGAACATGGAGTGCTGGCTGTTCTCATTTTCATCAATACAGCATAGCTTTTTGTCAGTAATTTGCAATAAGTGTCCACACCACATCTTTAGGGAGCTGGAAATCATTACTGCATAAGGTCCTGCTCAGCTCCTAATTGGAAGCGTTGGGCCTTATCAACTGAGGATTTTCCCAGACCTCTGACAGATACCAATACGAAAATCATTGTTCAGTTGTCAATTTAAGAGACCGTTAAAGGAGCTTATTTTAATCCTAATTGGAACTTCCTCCCTACTTCATAGCAACTGTGAGAATAAGAAAAAATTAGTCATTGGCAGTGTGTGCATGTTGCTTTGAGCATATGTGGTGTCTATGTCAAGTCAAGAGAGTAAAGGACCTTGGGTATTAGCTCTAAAGTGTTACGCTACGTAGGTCAAATTGACAGGTTAGAGTTGTGACTTTACAAATGAAAACGGCGAGCAAACACATTAGTTTTAAAAAAATCCTCATGGGTGGTTTCCAGGGACTTAATCATGGGTACGGATGTGCCCGAGTCTGGTCTGCAAAGCTCCCAATTAAGCAATACTGCATCCGCTTAAGACGTTTGTTTGGAGTACATGTGGGCTAGTATTGATCCAGCTAAACTGACCACCTGATAGTGTATCTGCTGCATATTTATGCTCGTTGCTCTCCTGGTGTCCTGGAGCTGGGTTTTTAATCCAGCACCAGGGGCTGTGCAGGACCCTCTTGTTCAGGAAATAACTGCGAAAGCCACTAGATGTGGCAGTGACTAACATGCGTAAACGGCTCGACGGTCGATGCGATGACAGAGAATTTGTGTCTGAATCTCGGTTAACAGCCAAGGGCGACGTCAGTAAGCTTTCAAAGAGGGACAAAATTAGTTTTGACATGACAATGGCGGTTGATCATCTATAGCGAAGATTAATTGCACCCTTGAACATGTACATCCATGCATGCACACACACACACACATGTACTTTGACATCACATGACATTTATGTTCATTCATCACCTGTGTTGAATAAGCATTGAGGTATAGCAACCAGGATGCATTGTAAATCCAATTTAAATATAAAGAATTATACATTCAAAGTCTAAATTCTAATAATTCATACAAATGTAATTTGATAGATAGATAGATAGATAGATAGATTAAAAGGGTAGAAAAAGAAAAGGAAGTGAATATGCACTTTTTTTGCCTCAGCAATGTTTTCCTAATGTCCACTCTCTGGGAGCCGGTGTTGTGTTTGCCGGCTGTTTTACTAGCTGTCAGAAGGCATTTGAAATGAGGAGGCATCTAAGCATGCGTACAAGGGGATTCATTTGACCTCATTATACCGCAATAAAGCAAGAAGCCGGTTTACTAAATATCACTGCACCACGCACACTTCACATCATATCATGCAGAGGAGCACGCTAAAAAGATGATTTCAGAAACGTCTGGTGAGTGGAGGGAGGCGGAGGGAATCGGGAGGGGGTGGGGGTTAACCTTCACTAGCCAGAAGGGATTCTGACAAGCGCGGGGGGAAAAACAGCTACGTAAAGCCCTGTTTAAGAGCAGAGCCAGCGAAGAAAAAAAGATTTATGCTTTTAATTAATAGCAATTAAACCATGCCTGTTGGGCTGGCCTATGGCAATTGTTCTCAGTAAAAAGGAGGCTGTGCTGGTGACAAGCATTTGAATCCACTAAGTTCTACCAGGGGAGCTGACACTGCAGGCATCAAACCCAAACTAAATCAATAAAAGAATTAAACTTTTATAAATTGCATTTTGACAAGTATCAGATAGTGCTATGCTTTGATATTACAAATTCCTTGGAGGTGATGCAAACAAGAGGTGCGGCAAGTTAGTGATCCAGACAATCAAAGGCTCTCGTTAACATGCGCTGTCAGATGCCTCAGTGCTATTAATTACTACAAATTAATGTGACTCTGCCCGCCTCTACTGATTGGAATGATAATCAGACTCCAGCAGGCAGAGGGAAACATATGCAGCCTTGACCAAAATAAGACATGCTAACATATGCTCACATATATATTCATGTTTACAGGGCCAATCATTTAACTACCGCAGATTAGAAATGTACACACCCAAACAAATCACAAAATATGTGACGTTATTTTTTACAGCAAAATAATGCATTAATTTGATCGTCCAACAATGATTTTCCACTGCTGCTAACAACCAGACACAGAAACACACAGACATTTAAGATATTTTGGATAGCATGCCACAGCACATTAGCAGAGATTGATTTTTCGTGGCGTGGGATTCATGTTTGAGGGGGAGGGCGAGACTGTGGAAGCATCATCGCAGCTCAACTTTTCTGTCAGTCGTGTCAGCGCGAGAATGTGGGCATCACCCTGCTTCGGATGCAGTGGGCAGCGACATCGTTCAGCTGGGAGCCAACAGGCTTTCTAAATGAGTCTAAGCTCTGTGATTATGTCCCCTCGGTAAATTGTTTGCCATGAGACTAATCAAGCTTGCCAGTAGTGCTTAAGCACCCAATTTCTCATCCTTAACAGCTATATCTTCTGTGGCATCCGACACTATACTTCGAGACGGGGCGCTATTTGAATCTGTGCTAAATCCCAGCCTGCCCTCATTTATTCAGGGCTCATGTAAAATTCAATCCCAGCAGAATGCTCACCAAGTTGTGGCAGCGCTCTCAAGTTCACAGATTTATTGTGAGTTTTGGTGTCTTATCTACATTAAAAACTTAGAATAATTAATATGACAAAGGTTTTCAACAATTTTTGGTGTTTGGGTGAGTTTGCGTATATTGTCCATAAATTGGAAATGTTGTTAGGTGTAACATGGGGTTAGTGTTACATAGTGGTAACATTAACCAATTAAAATTTAGCTACAAGGTTGGGAAGCCACACATGACCACCACCCTACTATTTTTTATTAATATTATTTATAAAGTACAGTTTATTACCGCCAAATTTTAAAATGTCTATATTTTCTATTAGTACTTTCACTCCAAGTGGGATCAATTGTGTGTGTGTGTGTGTGTGTGTGTGTGTTTTGTATCTTGAAATGTACATATTTTTGGAATAAGTTGTATTGTTCAAACAACTTTTATACATAACACATTTATAGCATTTAATTTACAATTTTCACAAATGTATATTATACACACACACACACAGTAACAGATGTGGCAATTGTTGCATAACAAATGTTACAATACTCCCTTAGTTTTCCATATATTCTTATAATACTCTTTATACTCTTGTTAAAGTTAAATAAACCTCTAAATTAAAATCACAATGATCATAAATACAATGCAAATGCTTCAAAATCTTACACTAGGATTCAACACAAGGATTGCAAAATAATATAATATTATTGCTTGCACTTTTTTTACCCCACCCACACTTAATAAGAGTGTACTCTAGCACTGATGGGCAATGATGGAAAATTTTATGAACCTGTGAAACACCTCTGCATATGGAGGATCCTTGTTTGCATGTGTTCATAGATGAATATAATGACCAGTCACATTGATCATGGTGTGTTTGAATGCATATAGTATTATTACTCTTTATTGGCAGGTGTGTTTACTCTCACAGCTGCGATTCCTTGCTGATAATTTCTAAAACTACACATGATCTTATTCCCTTGGTAAAGTCCCCTCCTCCACCTGGCTTTAGCCACCTTTGACACCTGCGAATGGGGCAAGCCCTCATGGACGTGAGGGTCTGACCTCCGCCTGTATGGCCTTAGCGCAGTGAATTAAGGGGGAGAGAGAGTGAGGGAGTGAGTAAGTTTTCTGGTTAAGTGATGTCTTAAGGCCAGTGCTATACATGCTGTGGATGGTCACTGTATTATGGCACAGATTAAGCTTCTGTACAGAGGTGTAATTGGCTGAGGGGATTCAGCTCAGCCCTTGCTGTGTGGCCTTCTTCAGATACTCAGATCAAAAGTCATTTGCTGTCTGACCCTGACTAGAGATTCATACTGACTCTCTCTCTCTCTCTCTCTCTCTCTCTCTCTCTCTCTCTCTTCTCGAATGATTTCCTGTGAAATTCTCCCCCTCTGTTGTCGACTTTAAAGCCGGCTTCGGTAAATTTAAAGGAATGTACGTGCCTTTTTGTGCATAATCTTTTTTTTTAAATCTCACTCTGAAATACTGTATCTTTAATTTGACCATAAAAGTTGTCAAATTCACCTGAAGCGAACAAGTCTGAAAGGATCATGGCTTTGGAGAATAAAAGACGTCCCCGCCCTCATTAAGGTCTAATATGGTAAAAGGAACTTGGAAAATGAGTGTGTGAGATAATAAGCATAATGTAGAATAATAGATTGTGCCCTAACTCTGTATGTGTACAGCAAGTCGTTTATTGTTGAGTACGGCTGCATTTAATTTTTTTTTTAATCCAGATTTCATTTACACAGCAAAAAGACACATTTAGCAACATAATTTTAGAACATTACATGCAATTTCCCTCAGCTTAAATCTGCTTAACATTTATATGCATTTAGACTTCATTATGATAATTTGATATTTTAACTCAAAGGCCGGAGGCTGGATTATGTGTGCTGTCTCTTTTATAATGTTAATGTCTGCCTTTGAAAATGAGGCATGTAGCCATTGATTTTTAGAGCTTATCTTTGTAACGCCTCCCAAAGCAGTTGGTTTAATCTTGTTTTGGTCTCATTCTCTTTTTCAAGCATTACATGTGCAAGGCGGGTAAAACATGAGACATGTTCCTGATAAGATAACATGAATGCTTTGTTGATATTTTGCCTTTTTTGCAGTGCTAAATGTCACTTTTCAAAGATCTACTCAGGATCATATGAGGAAAGAAAAAAGAAGGGGAGAGGGAGAGAAAGAAGAAAAAAACGCTAGCGAGGAATCAGAGAGACAGATTAGTGCCTCTCCGGTACTTCAGTGTATCAGGACAGGGATTACCGTGCCAACAGCTGCGCCCGCCGGTCCCCTGACTGAGAAGAATTACAAGTATTATCACCTAGATCATTAAAGCAGGGTTCAGCGATTGCCGAATGGCTTCAATCAATTCATCCACAGATAACACGCTAGCAGCCGGACCCCCTGCTTGAGAACTTGACTTAATTGGCCAATAAGTGGTAAGGAAGGGCGCATGCTATTTGATCAAATTACTGGAGACCTGGCGAAAGGTATTACTGTTCTTCAGGGGGGAGAAAGAAGAGAAGAAGAAAGAAGCGAAGAGAGAGGAGGAGGGGTTGCGGTGGGTCAGGGCTACCAGAAAGAGGGCCTGTCTCCGGCTAAAAGCGAGGCGGTTGAAAAATGTTGGCCCACTTGGCGGTGGAGCGAGGAAGCAAGAGGAGGAGGAGAGGAGAGGGGGATCCAGGTCATTCTTTTGCTTGGGGAGATGAACTCATTCATTATCACCCCCTTGGCCTGGTTTCTGCCTGGAGATGGCTGTAAACTAACAACTTCCACATGCTCCTGGCTTTCCTTCATTATGCTTCCTGCTTTATGGCAGATTGAGCAATGGCCATTCCATATACTGTCATTATCTTCATGTACACACAATATCATTTATGCGAGACATATACATTAGAATTAGAGTTCCTTGCATTGAGTGCACTACAAATGAGAAACTATAGAGTTATAACGGATAATTTGTATGTTTGTTTATACACAGAAAAATGACACTTGGAAATCTTACTCTTACTGAAATTACATGTTTAATATGATTTCAAATAGGCTAAACAGCTCTTCTTAAATCATCTTTTTTTTTTTTAATAATGGTTAAAATGATGAAAATAACTAAAATATGAGATATCATTATACTGTATTGGTTTTTAATTCAGTTCTTAATTCAGTATTCTCTGGCTGACACATTGTAATAATAACTGATTGTGTTATATGCAGATATCTTAGGAGATGTGTTTCTATATTTTTTTTTTTACTTTTGTTTATTCCATACCTTGTATCTATATATGTGGTTTTGCTTTCAATTTCCTGGCCACCTCTCATGATAATTCCGGAGCAGCGGAGCGGGAATGTGTTAGTCATGGATGCTAAAGTGCTACAAACATTAATTCTGTCTTTGAAACCCACCTGCAAAGAGAGGAGAGCTGAGCAGTGCATCTGTAAGGCTAGCGAAATGAGCAGCCCTCTAGGGGGCCGGGCGTTAGAACCAAATACTGGCCAGAATTAGAATCTCTGTCTCTGTGACTATTCATAATGTCATTAACATAAAGGCAATTAAACGAGTTTTTAACCCTCAACCTCTTTTTGTTATTAATGAACATTGGACGTAAGGGAAGCACGAGTGAGACCGCGGCGGTAATTATCTCCTCATCAGTGGGCTGAAACAGGCTTAAATAGGAAAGCAAAACAGATGATTATTGGAAGTGTGGGGGGGGGCTGCTTTAATTTAATCACATGACATGGAACCAGGAGGATTAATTAGATGGGCTCTTCCCCTCACTGGGCACAGTGGTGCCAGCCTGGAATACTGGCATCCTAGGATGCGAATAGAGATCTCTTCTCAGTCAGATTGTCACTGTGATTATTATGAACGACGCAGACCTGTTTGCGCACCGTGGACATCCTCACGGAAACGCTCGCTCCATCTGTGAGGAATTTTACGGAGCACGAGGGAGCATGTGCTGTTTACTTACCGCCATCTCAGCTTTTATCTGTTTATTTTTACCGGCTGTTAGCAAAGAAAATATCATCAATAATGACTTACGCTGACTTACATATGTTGAAACTTTGTAAATATTCTGTTCAGGGGGATCAAATATTATTATGTGGGCACAAATATATGGGGTGCTGTGTGTACATTAATGAGGAAAAAAAATTAACTTAAATGATTTTAGCAAATGGCTGCAATATAACAAAGAGTGAAAAATTTAAGGGGGTCTGAATACTTTCCGTACCCACTGTATATATATATAATTTATTTTTTCTGTTGAAAAACTGGGAATTTCATTGTAAAATAATTACACAACTTTCACACAGAGGGATCAAACTGAACATGTGCGTGACACGGATGATAAACTGTTTCTCCTTTAGCACCTTTGTGCGACACACAGGAGAAGCTGGTTTATTTTTCTCAGAGATACAGAACATTAATCATAGGCATTAGTGTGTTTGTGTGTGCGCACGTTGTGCATCGACGTGAAAGCATCTGTCCTTGAGTTCCGGTGCTTGAACCAACGGGTCCGCCATACAAACAAGCAATGCCAGAGTTACAGTTTATTAACAAAAACTGGATGTATTTTATCAAGTGGCAAATCGATCCGAGCTCAAAGACAAAGCACCATGTTATCCTTACAGCTCTCCAGGCCACAGGGGTTTAACACGAGAGCCAAGACACCACCAACAAGAAAACACTTGAGCTAAAACACTACTCTCCCTCCTCCTCCTCTTTCCTCTCTGCTCTCCCTCTGTTTTCTCTCCCTTACCTCATGCTCCCCAGACAATGTGCTTGGAGGTCACAGGTCATCATCACTGTGTTCTTGAGGTCTGCAAACAACTCATTATCGAGCCAGTGGTCTCATCGGGGCACGGGCTCTTGGGAAAATGATGTGGCTGTGTAGCAGGCGGCTGCCCCTGTGAGTTTTGGTTGGTTCTGAGGGAAGACCTCGCTGTTTTTATGTGCCTCCCTCATGTTTAATCAATAATTAACTCATGTCAACCCGCAGTTTACACACACATTCACATGCTAGGTGAGGATGAAAAGGGGGGGAAGAAGTAAAACACGGAAGCTTCTGCCAACTCACATGGTTTTGAATGAAAATATTGTTTAGAAATATTTTGTATGAAACAAATTGGGAGAAATACTAATATACGGTTTTTAATAAAAATCTTTATGATGATTTCACAAATTGTTTGGGTGCAGTCGTATAAAGTCGTATGTTTTTTGGAAAAAAAAATTGTAATGCAGAACTGTGGATGTGGTTTCCAAATTGAAAACAAGTCCACGGTTATGGAGAGTGTGATATTTCACAGCTCTATCAACTGCTAACTAAGCTGTCAAACGAGTAGAATCAGCCCGATCTTACCCAACAAACAATACACAAATGAGCTATGGGCAATTTGCTGTGATTATGCGTGCAAATGGGTAGACTTGTTTTTAATTTGCTTTCCTTCCACAGAGTGTTAAAAAAGATTATCCCCTCATGTCCGCACCTAACTCTTATAGCCAAGAGCATTATTTGCTATGTGACAACAGAATAAAGAAACATGTGTAACAAAAATTGAGAGTGAGAGAAAAAGAGAGAAGAGAGAGCGAGAAAGAGACGTTAAGACGTTTGAAACAAACATGTCAAAGAACAAAGGGAGAACGTCACAAGCATGTACCTGCCATGAGGTTCTCCTATAGCCAAAAAGTGGTCTGCTGGAGTCCCCCTCTCAAACTGAGACCTGACAGAGGATAAATCTGTCTGGTCCAAGGTCAACCTGGAGTGAAAAGCCCCTCTGAACCTAGTAACCCCTTAGTACATCCTGACATCTCTATTGCAGCCTCAGGGATCCGTTCTCACTTACAGAAGTCTTATTTTAGTGTATATTTTTGGAATACAACGGCTCAAATATGAGTGGGGACTGTCCGTTTAGCAATTTTTAAAGAAGACAAGCAGCAGATTATGGAAAAAGTGGAATTTTTTCAAAAAATGAAAGTATCAAAAAGTTATAGAAGTTTAAATTTATTGTAAAGAAAATACACTGTACTAATTTTATTTTATATATAATAAATATTTTACATAACATGTTTTACTCTTAAATTGCTATAAAATTTAAGCCTTCTGTCTAAATAAGTTATGTTCCAAATTTGAAGTTGATCTGAAAAAAATTGAGGTTTCTGTGAGATTTTATTTAGGGCGTTATACCACAAACAGCCACCGGGTGCCATCCAAACTCCATAGAATTGCATTTTTCTGTAACATATGTTGAAATTTCTCTGTCAATATTGCTTTTATCACAAAATATGGAATCCTGAGACTCAGACCTTTCCAATGATATGTTTATTTGTCAAGATTATAAAAAGTTTTGATTGTAAAAGACCCTAATGCATTTTGTAATATGACACTTGACACTGCCCACTAAGGGGGAGGGGACCGCCAAAAGATTTTAAAGTACTATTTCCATGGTAACGCAATGTTCGATTTCAAACTGGTTTTCACAGGATGAATCTTGGGCTTCTTAGCTTTCAAACGATATATAATTTATGATGATTACTAAAACATTTGATAGAGAAAAAGGACAACAACAAAAAAGAGCAAACATCCCACAGGTGGGACAGTGACAGTTAATACACTATTAAATATATCACTAGTTACTTTACAACATAGTATAATTTTATACATTTTTGCAAATTATAAGTGTTTAGCAATTTACGACTGTGTACATTTTTTCTAGACTATAACAAGAAATAAAGAAATGTTTTAGTAAAATACTAGATTCAAACATTTAAAATGATAACAATTATTTGTGTTGTTCCAATCCAAATGGAATTAAGAAACAAAATTGAAATTGATTGCATGCAACGATAGTAAGTTATGACAAAATGTTCAAGAATTATATGGACATTCGTGGAACCAAATTGAACAAATCCATGCTTTCAGTATAAGTAAATGCAAGTAATTGAAGTTAACACTTTTTTTGGCTTATTTAAACTAAAAAGGTCTAGAGGTCTTATACCATCTTGCACGGCTCATCACTGTGCATGTGTACAGCTGTTGTTTTAGTGAACGGCGAGGAGGAGACAGTCTCCACAGCAATCACATGTACTCAGTGTGATCTACAAGCAGTCACTCTGCGTGAGAGAGTACAGCCTACATCAGTCACTCTGCCACCAGAGCTGGCCACCAACCACTGCTCAGATTAATGACAAGGGTCTGCTTAACATCATTAACGAAGGTTTTTAATCGACTCCCACCTCTTTCCTCCCCTACCAACCTCAACAATAGCTTAAATGCGACCGGCTCCAATAAAAATGGCTGCTGTTGCTAGTCACAGCAATGGCTCTTCCATCCAGCCGTGGAGGCTGTTGGGGTTGCCAAGTATCAACAGAACGGAAGAAAACAGACTTACAGTCAGGTCAATAAGGAGAGTTAATTTGAATTAGCAGACATGCTCTGGCCGCAAAGAAAATCAACAGTTCTCCTCTGTGATTTCAGAGCCCTCAGCCAACCTCTGTAGTCTGCAGACTGATGATATCATGTGAGGACAAGCAAGGAGCTTCTGTCTTGACTTCACTAGGATGGTAACTATCTCAGGGCGTCCTTGGCCTGTGCTTGGAGGTTGTTACTGGAGCTGTAATGTAGCATGACCTACTAGGCTCACCCACAAGCATTGCCACTCTTGAAAAGCCTGGCCAGACCCCCACACAGATAGACAGTGCCCCATAAAAGCCACAGGGCAGTGCGCATTAACACGGCGCTAATTAGCCAAAGCAGTGGCCATCCAATTATACATGCTTCAATCAAAGCTTAGAGGTCAAAGGGCATTCACGGCTCTGTCCACCTCAAGCACAAACAGACTTAAAGGGATGCTCCACCTAAAAACCATTTATTTACTTGCCGTCCCAGATGCATGATTTTCTATCTTCAGATGCACACAAAGATTCTTAGAAAAATAATCCATCTCTTTCAGTCCATTTAGTGCAAGTGTATAGGACCCTACAAAGTGGATGCATCAAAAAAAAAAAACAGACAAAGTGAACACGATGGTAACTCATGCAACCCAGATGAATCAGTGTTGTGTAAGAAAACTACGGTTACACTTTAGATTAGGGAACGCATATTCACTATTAAGATGTTTCCCTCAATAAACTCCTAATTTGCTGCTAATTGCTAGTAAGTATAGGGTAGTTGTTGTAATAGTTATGTTTAGGTTATGGCAGGGATTCTCAACTCTGGCCCTCGAGGTCCACTTTCCTGCAGAGTTTAGCTCAAACCTTGATCAAACTCACCTGCCTGTAACTTTCTAGTGATCTTTCTGAAGACCTTGATTAGCTTGTTTAGATGTGTTTGATTAGGATTGGAGCTAAACTCTGCAGGAAAGTGGACCTCGAGGGCCAGAGTTGACAACCAAAGGGTAGGGTTAAGGGCAAAATAATGTAAAATATGATTTTTAAGTACTAATAAACAGCGAATATGCTAGTAATACGCATGCTAATAAAAAACTAGATAATAGTGTTCCCTAATTTAAAGTGTTACAAATAATTGTAATACTATGTTAGTTACTAATACTGTTTTACTATTTTTTAACTATTAACATGCTTCCAGCCAACAGTCACACACAAGTTCATGAGTTAAGGCTTGAAAGCATGTTGTGAAACTTCTCACTTTTTAGGAGAGTTTCAAAATGCGCTTACATCACATGTCACATGTCTAGCAAATACACATATGACAGTTGGCCAGAACCAATGTTTAAAAAGTTTAAAATATTAGTATTTTTCTCATACTTTAGAATACATTGATTCATTCACTGGGGATGTACGATTACTGTCGTGTTCACTTTGTGTGGTTTTCGAAGTGTTTATATTGAAGGTCCCGTACACTTGCATTATATGGACTCACGGAGATGGATTATGTTCCTAAAAAGTCTTTGTATTCCTATGAAAAAAAGAGCCATATACATTTTAGACAGCATGTGGGTGAGTAAATGATGAGAGAATTTTTGGGTGGAGAGTATCTCTTTAAACATCCTGAACTCCTGATAAACCAGTACAAAAATAAACAAATCTACCTCTCAAATGTCCTCCAATTTGTCCTTTCTGAAAAGAAACTGATCAAAATGCATGTTTAGACCATTTATAATGATTCACACCTAGCCATCTTTTTTCAAACCCCCTCTCATTGCCTTCAAAGATGGCACTGTAAACTGCCTCAGTGATATACACTGTCATCTGTCACCTTAACGGGAGAATTTAATGCTACATTAATTACACAACAGACACTGCATAGCCGGCAGCCACCTTGTGGTCTTTTTTTCTCTTCCTCTCCACAGCGGTAGTTGAGGGATTACTTGCTGTCACATTAATTTGCCTCTGCATCATTTCAGTCCTTAATACAATATGGACATGATATCTAATTATTTGTATAGCTAGTGTAGCTTGATGTGAATTAATTTTATCACAGTCAAGATGAAAGCTCAAAACGTATGCTATTCATGGATAAGAGCCTGCAGTGGAAGGCTCGGTTTATAGCGTTTGCCAATTAGTAATGCTGGTTTTAAAAAGCAGAAGGCAGCATCCCCAGTTGGGACTGAGGCAGGAAGGGGGGCTACTTAATCTGAAGTGTCTCAGTAAAAACTCAGTAGGTTCGGTACACATAAGGTCCCTGAGCTCACATCAAGCTCAACATACAGTGCAGGCTCAATATAAATTAATTAAGTCATTCATAAAATTACTATTAATTTGAAACGAATCTTTCATAACATGCAGTATTAAGCATCAAACTGATGACCAGCCTTTGGGTTGTTAAAGCAGGAAGGAATTTATTAATATGTCTTGTTGCTCGGGATAATGAAGTTGAAGTTAAAGTGAAAGTGAATTTTTCTGGGTTCAAGGCAAGCACTGACAGCACTTGTGGCATAATAGCACACTGCAAATACTTACACGTTCAGTTTGCTTAAAAAAATAAATAAAAATGTTAGGAAACCAACAGTCTTATTTTTGCAATGCAAACTTAAAGGGAAAATTGAAATCAGCTAAAAGTAAAGAAAGCAAATGCTTCCTGAGATAATTAAGTAATAATTACGAAGTTTAATATTTCAATTTTTAGTTAGTATAATCAAAAATTTATCTTTACTGAATCTTGAATCTTGGTTACAGTGAGACACATGGAAAGTGAATGGGACCAGTAAAATGTAAAATATTTACTGTTTCAAGCAGTATTTAAAAAAAAAATTACCATGATATTATTGTGGAAAAGAAATTGCTTACTAAACTTTTCTGTGTAAAGCTATATCCATTTTTTTTCCTTTGTTACAATGGCAAAGTAAGCCTAAAACCTAATCTGACCATAAACATGACAATTTAAACTTCACACCTAAAATAATACACAGGTTTTAACTTTTTTGCTTTTATAACATTATTCCTTTAAAAAAATCAACCTCATTTTGTAAGTATATCACAGATTTTTGCTTTGGTTATACTTTATTTTAAGAAGTCTTTGTTACAACAGTTCTTTAATTATACAATTAAGTACTGAGTAATATTAATTAACAACATTTACTTACAGTACTATAGAGTTACAGTTAGGGTTACAATATGGTTTAGGCATATTTGCTTGTAATTGTAATTCACTGTTATTAGTGTAGTAAGTACATGTAACATGTAACAAGAACACTGCAAAAGTAAAGAAATAACTGTGCAAGTTCTTTTGTTGTTATATATTTACTGTTTGTTTGTATTTTTTTTCTTTGTGGTATTCAACACTATGGCCCAAATGTTGTAGATTGAGCTTAACTTGTACTGAAAAAAAAAACACTTTAAAAGCCTGCTTTAAAGCAGCAGTGCTGGTGCGAGCCGCTGCCGCTGCATCAATGTTGTGTTTGTCTAAGGGGAGTGTATTCTCTCTGATGGCAGCCATATTTATATTCTGCTCACAGAACACTGATCATCTGCCACCATCTGCATAGTTTTACTGCCTGTGATCAGTACGCAACTACAACAGCCTGTCAGCAGGCTTTACAATGCTGTTACAGCGCCACAGTGCCACATCAAGCAGCCCTCTCCTATCATAAATGCCAAACACACAGCTCTTTCTCTTTCTCTTCATCTCCTGTCTCTACCCCCCTGCTCTCTCTCTGCTCTGTGTCTGACTGAATGAGAAGTGTTTCGGTTTTGTACGCTCTCTGAACAGCCCCAGGCCAAAATCTGACCATAGCTTTGCAGCACACCCTGCCCCAACAGTCACATAAAGTTAAGCTGTCTCTGTGCTGTGCATTTAATACATTTAGTGTTGCTCTCAAGGGTTTGCGAAAGGGTATAGGGAGCTAAGATACAAGATGTGAGTGATATCTATCGCTTATGGAGAGCATTTATATATATTTTTTCATTCTTTACAGTAGGTCTCCCAAAGTGGAAATCTTTTCTCATGAATATACAAAGCATCTTCCTTCTAGCCCTGAAACGAAAACACACAAGCCTGAACGATGTTTACCTTTAAATCCTGACTGAAACCAATACTGTCTCCAAGTTGAAGAAAAAGCACAGACAAAACGTACTTTTAAACATTGTCGGTGTCAGGGAGTCATCACAGTCACTTCAGTCACCATCCAGGATAATTACCCGATCACAGTCACCTGAGTCCTGATCACCAGCACCTGCTGTCACGACGACCAACACAGCTGGAGCCGATTCCTCCCCTGGGCCGAGTATGCGCAGAATTCCCTGAGACAGTCCACCACCGGCCTCACGCTGTTTCAGTGCATACTCGGTTACCAGCCCCCACTCTTCCCGTGGACAGGAGAACCGTCGGAGGTTCTAGCTGTAGACCACTGGTTCCGAGTGAGCGAGAGAGTGTGGGACTCAGCTCACCTCCATCTCCAACGTGCGGAGGCATAAGGCCTTCGCAGATGCTCGGCGTACTTCCACTCCCACTTACCATCCAGGGGAGAAAGTATGGCTGTCCACCCGGGATCTGCGCCTCCGCCTGCCCTGTAAGAAGCTGAGTCCCCGCTACATCGGTCCGTTCCCGATACAGAGGCAGATCAACGAAGTCACTTACGAACTCCAACTCCCACCCAGGTACCGAATTCACCCCACTTTCCATGTGTCACTACTTAAACCCCACTCTCCCTCTGCTCCAGGCCCCACCGAACCCGACGAACCTCCTCCTCCAGAAATCCTGGACCAACCGTCCATCTACCTGGTCAGAGACATCCTGGACTCGCGGCGACGGGGTAGTCGGCTGGAATACCTAGTCGACTGGGATGGGTATGGACCGGAGGAACATTCCTGGGTGGCCAGGGACGACATTCTGGACCCGTTGCTTCTAGAGGACTTCCATCGCACCCATCCTGGTCGCCCCGCACCCAGAAGCCGTGGCCGCCCCCGCCGCCGCTCGAGGGCGTCAGGAGCCGCCCCTGGGAGGGGGGGTAATGTCAGGGATTCATCACAGTCACTGCAGTCACCAGCCCGGATAATCACCCGATCACAGTCACCTGAGTTCTGATCACCCGCACCTGCTGTCACCAATCAAGCCACACTACAAATACACACACAGCACAGCCACTCACTGTCCGGTCTACCGTTCACTCCTACGAACTACTCTGGACTCTCTCTCTGCCAAATTCTCCTAGAACGGATTACCTGCTGTTCCTCCCACGATCCTCCAACGACTCCGTGGAAACGGCTCCACGATCTCCAACGTAACCGGCATACGATCCTCTCCATCAGAACTCAGATAAGCACCCTGGAACCATTCACTGTGTTGACATTCACCTGCCTTTAACTCACCTATTCCAGTCATCCACTTACCCAGTCAATAAACCATCCTGTTTTGCACTTACCTGTTGTATCTGGCCTTGCTTAGTGACAGTCGGTTTCTGAATTTCTATCCCTAGCCATCCTTCCTACACAATTGAAATCCCCTGTGACAGGTTTAGCATATTGTTTGTGAATAACATCCATCTGGGTTGGTGGGAGTACCTGGCATTGCCCCTTTGGCTGTGTAAAACATCTTCTCGCTGCGTTCTGTCTTGCTCGCGGTTATCTCCGTCTATTCTTTAAGGAATTTCTTCTGCATTACAACAGCCTCTGTGACGAGATGTGAGAGAGGGAGATCTTAAGGGAGGGCTTATTGATTTGTGAAATGCATTCTAAAGGGTCCCTGGCCCATTTTACTGTGGGGCAGTTGGGTTTAACAAGGACTTTGAACTCCTCACAAACAGGAACCAGCTCTAAAGAGGCTATGAACAGCATAGAGCATTAGGGTAGTCTAGAGGATACTAGGGGTCTTTTCCACATGCCATGCTAACGGAAGAAGCCACTCACAGGGGTTTCCTTGGGCCTCAGTTCTAATGGGAGCAGAGGATGTTGGGTGAAAAATGCTCAGCGCAATCACGCATGCAAAAAGTGCCATTGGGGTATTCTGATTACAAAACAACATTGGGGAAGAGCAGAAATGAGGAGGGGGGGGGGGGGGGGGAGGAGTCGCAGTTAATAATATCATGAAGGCAGAGGGAAGAGGAAGAGTCTGCTTATAGGTATGAGGCTAATTAACAGAGTTTTGTCTGCGCAAGGAAACCAGGACAGAAAACAATGCTCTGATTCAATATTCCCTAAAGACTGTCTTCAAAGCTAAAACAGGGGCTATTAAACGCATCAAAAATTATAATAATAATAATGCGAGATTGTGCGACACTGCCGGCGCTTTCCGGCTCTATCAGAGGGAGGACCTGCTGTGTTTTATCCCTGCCTGTGAGACACGGAGGAGAAAGTTCCTCTAAAACACATCAACTTGATTACACGCTCTCCCATGGTTCATGATATGATAATAAGGATGCTGATGAAGCAAACACCATTATTGCAAATTACACTAGAAACAAGGCATGAAAACGATGCACAGAGGCGTTAAAACGTTGCTCACTTCTCCATTTCTCGACAATGTGTCGTTAAAGGATATTTTGTGCATTCTTTCTTCCAGTCTAATTGCAGTCAGAGTACATTCCCAGCTCTGTGATTTTCGCTGTGGGCACGGTAATAACAAATAAATGAAACTCTCAGACAGTCTGCTAATGACTTGTTATTGAAGTTAGGGCGAACATTACATTGTAATTTAGGTCCATTCACAGTTTTTGCTTTGCTCTCTTAGTATCGCTCTCTCTATCTATCTTTTAACACATGTGTATTGCACATCACAGCACCCAGGGCACAACAAAGAGGATAGATGAAAAGAAATATGACTTATATCTGCAGGCCTACTCTGGATTCAAGCCACACAAGAAATTAAACTTCTTAACAAATGCTCTGTCAGTGAGTGACAGAACACCACAGGGCACCTGCATGTATTGACGAGGTGATTTACAGCGACGGTCAAGTTTAAAGAACACATTCAGTTGACTTGAACACCTCGACAGGCAGATTTGTCTTAACAATTGCACTCACAGCATCCCCACCTCTCTATACTTTCCATTTATCAGGAGTCCAGAAGAGGCTTGACTCATCTAAATGGGGTTTTCATGGGATAGACAATGACTAATCTATGCTCAAGTGTCTCAAGGCCAATTAGGCCTATAATTGAAATGACATATTTCCGTCTGTGAAAGATTGTTGTGTTGTTCATGGTAATTAACAAGTAATTATAGTCTTATTAAGTACTTATTACACTGCAATTACTCCTGTGGTAGCAAAAAAAATGATAACTGATACCTGATTTATTCTGTGAACCAAAACATGTCTTTGAAAAAGAAAAATATGTCATGTTTAGTACTAAACAATTTAACACAATAATGTTTGAAGCTGTTGTGGAGAGATTTTTCTGTTGTTTATTTTGCACCAAGTGCAGGTATATGGTGTTAGACTCTTTCTCTTATTGGTATTGACCTGCTGCTCTCCTGGCCATCAACCCTCCTCCCAAACAAAAGAGGAGCTGTAAGATCCATTCCCCTCTCTGCCGGCAAGGAGGATCATGCCTTGTGCTATTTTTCTCACTCTCTCTCTCCTCCTCTGTCTTTTCGTCCTCCCTCCAACTGTCTGCTCACATTTCATTAAGTCAGGAGGAAACAGGACTGGAAGCCATTGCTGGGGATCCACTCCTATTAGGGCACCTATTATCATCCCAAATCAGTCACGTTTTAGCATTTAAGTGCTGAAGGTTCACGCCAGATTTTCCAGAACTGTGCCCTGAGGTATGGAGGGTGCATCAAACAGGAATAGAAAAAGTGCTCCTCTCAATTCACTCTTCGCAGCTGCCGCTAAAAACACTTTTTTTTTCTTTTCATCCTCTACCAAACCAAGTGACTGCTTGCAAAATTGCAGCGGATTTCGCAGGGGTGATGGGATGCTTGCTGAAAGAGCCTGGCGCAAGTAATGAGTGTTCACAATGTTAAGCAAATGAAAGCTCAGTGATTTTCCTTAAACTGCTCCAAATTTCAAGTCCATAAATGTTGCACTTGGTCTCCTTTTCCTTTTTCTACAGACATCAATAGACAGTTCACAAATACAACAAATATAACACACACACACAAATTTGAAAATTCAGCTTTGCCATTACAGGAATAAATTACATGTTAAATATGTATTAAAAGAGAAAACAGTTTAAATTGTAATAATATTTCACAATATTACTGTGTGTACTGTGTTTTTTGTTATTATTATTACTATTTGATAAAAAATACAGTAAAAACATTAATATTGTTAAATATTATTACACTTTAAAAGACCTGTTTTCTTTTTTTATACATTTTCAAATAAAATTTATTCCCTATCTAGCATAAAAGACATATTTAAAAAACATTCAAAAATCATAATTATTCCAAACTTTTGGTGGAAGTATATATATATATATATATATACCTTTAAAAAAAACTGCTCTGTATGTCTTTCATCTCATATGACTTTCATATATGAAAAATTATCACTTTCTCTGAAATATGTATAGAACTGCCCTCAATAATAAAGGTAAATATATACACACACACACATTGAAACACACTAAGATAAGCCATCACAACTGTTAGTCTACATTTTTATAGTAGCTCTGAATCGAGCATATGAAACATGACAGTAAGTTACACATGCTGAATGTGACATAAACACAACTATTTGCAACCTTGAAAACCAACGTACATGAACACATGCCACACTCAATCTCCAGAACACACACATGCATGTACACGCTTCAAACCCTGCACTCATATTCATACACAAATGCTCACACTCTCACTCTCACACATATATAATTGAGATTTTTCACACAAGGACACAGAGAGCCTGAAGCCAGTGCTTAATTGCACCAGCTATCATTAGAGGGGAAAATCAACAATTTTATGCCTCCGTTCTGTCTCATTTCAATTGGAAATGCCGCACACACTCTAGCAGTCACACACCCTACACTTTGGGTCGGTGATGGCCATATTATCGTCCCTCGTTTCTTGTCTGACAGTCCATCATGTCCACGCATACACACACACACACACACACACACACACACAAAACACACATCTCCTTGTCGCACTCACTTTTTTAAACGCTGTATCTTGGCCACCATTCTGTTTTCACACAACTCAGTGGAGATAACAAATATGTTCTTAAGCATTCAAGCATACTTTCTTTATATGCGTTTATGTATATTTATTTTTTAGCTTCTTATTCTCTTATTATATTGTTTTTGTGCAATATGGCTTATTAACAGTTATTTCTTCATTTGTTTCATTAGAACTTGGGACAATTGAAGTTTTCTAGGAACTAATTTAGGCAGGGGAAAAAGACTTTTAAACCAATTGCATAAACAGTCCATGTCATTATATCTACATTTCAGGGTTTATATACAAAACTAGCCTAAAAGTAATTAAGACAAAGTATTAAAAAAAAAACTACAATGAAACTTCTGTGTAAATTAAAAGCATTTATTTATTTATTTATTTGTTTGTTTGTTTAGCATTTCATTTTCAACAAGCAGCAGATACACTGAGCTGATATTTTTTTATGTTGAGAATCATCATAAATATGTATGGAAGCCCGTTTCCACCACTGAATAAAAAAAAAAAAAAAGATTATTGCGACTTTTTATCTCACAATTTTGACTTTTTTTCTCAGAATTGTGCGATACAAACTCGAAATTGCGAGTTATAAAGTCAGAATTGTGAGATAAAAAGTCGCAATAACCTTTTTTATTTTTTATTCAGTGTCGGAAACGGGCTTCCATAAATATGTCAATAAATATCACTGCTGAAACAAATTAAATGTAAAATAATTTAAAAATAAATGTAAGATAATTTTGACCACACAAACACACACACAGAGAAAACTTGAAAATGTATTCAGCTTGCAATATTCTGTGTATTGCTGAGCGGTCACACTTTATTTTAACGTCCAATTCTCGCTATTAACAAACAATTAACTATGACTTTTGCCTCAATAAACTCCTAATTTGCTGCTTATTAATAGTTAGTAAGGTAGTTAAGTTTAGGTATTGGGTAGGATTAGAGATGTAGAATATGGTCATGCAGAATATGTGCTTTGTAAATACTAATAAACAGCCAAAATATTAATAATAAGCATGCTAATAAGCAACTAGTTAATAGTGAGAATTGGCCCCTATACTAAAGTGCTATCCGCTGAGCTAATTGATCACTTGATTCATTAACTGTAATTTAAAATAACACTAAAAGATTTCAAAACAAAAGGGAAATAAATTCATAAAATAAAACAAAAATAAAATCACAGCTAAAACATAAACTAAACTAAAATGTGAAATAATCTTGAAAATACAAAGTAAAAAATATTAAAATGACAATACATTTTTTTTTTTTTTAAATCCGAAAATACAATACTAATCTTCTAACTTGAGATTATCTAAAACTGAATAATCTGATGATCTTTAATTTTTAAAGACTTATACATAAGATAGAAAGGCGAGAACCTATATTGTATTGTGTAAATACTTTATCTTAGCAATTAGCAATGATGGCAGTGATGGTCATCTGGTGTGTGACAGTAAAGGTCAAAGGTGATATTTGTGATGGTATGGTGCAGCGAGCTGCCAATTTAACGCCAACGGTCCCCGCCTATGATCCTTAATATTGACAAATGCATAACAGTGGTGTCAAGTGCTCATGGTTATCTGCTTGCCTTTCTCTCTGATGCCAGCCCCCCTAGAGTAAACGGCAGATAAGCATATTCTCTTTAAACAATCCCAATGACAGCCAAATAGCCTGCTTGTCACTTGTAAAAAATCCTCTAATGATGCGTGTCGAGGGAGCGGCCTGCCTCCTTGTAGGAGACGAGTCCCTCGTGTATGAGGACGAAGGAGGGGGGGGTTTTTATAACAATCCCTAAAATATTCCTAAACTCAAAAGTCCCACAATACACACGCAAAAAAATCCTACTCGCCAAACCTTTTCAAGATCTAGCACTTTTTTAATGTCTTATATCTTATTCCCATTTTCCTCTCCTCCTGTTTGTCGCCCTTCCCTTCACATACAGAGTCAACATCCATTAGACTAACCATTAAAGTGCAACTTTTCTAATCTCATCCCAGCCACAGACAATTGGACATGATGGGCACATGCGCATCAGAGTAGAGGCCTTCCTGTTTGAACTTAGTCTCTGCTCGAGATTCGTCTCGAGTGAGTTCTGGCTTCTGCTTAGTGCTCCACTTTTCATAATTAGAGCTGAAACGTTGACGAGACCCTCAGAGAAGCAAGCCGTTATTTTCGAAGCGCAAGTCCTGATACATTTTCCCCGAGGAGGGGGTGAGAGGTAATACGCAAATTCATATCCATGTTATTTTTATTCATTTTCGCTAATGTGATGCTGTGTTAAACATCACACTACTTCCCTCACCATCAGCACAATCAGAGCGCACTACTCCACCAATTAATGGTGAGAGGAAACGCAAGGGTCCGCTAAGCTAGCTTTTATCATCATATCATCAAAATCATGTTAACAGATTTTTGGTAATGAAGTGGCTGATGACACTCGTATGAATCCTGCCATCAAAATGCTCCTCGGAACTGATGAATGAGACATTTGCAATTAACAAGAACTGGTGGCATCATTTGAACTTTTTTTATATGTATGTGATTGATCCATTTCATAAGTGCTAGTTTTGAATGAGGTGTTTTTTTTTAGATCTCTGCTGTATGTGCATAGAGTAGTTTTCTTGGGTGACTGCTTTGAAATCTGAACAGGCATACTGTTAAAACCTCACTTTTCTAGGCAATAGCTAAAGAGCTGGTGAAGCAGCCAATGAGAGAGTGAGAAGCCTGTGTGTCTTAATGACGAGACAGACATAGCGCTAACGGCTCTTGATTAGCTCCGTTTATCTCTAATTAATTACCTTTACCTAATTAGACACCCTGTTTTGGCTAGACACAGAGTCAAGTAGACTAGATTATTAGCGTGCTCATTGGGCCTTTACAAAGGGTTGAAATTAATGTAACGTTGGGAAAGAATCCTCTGTTGTAATTGCGCAGGTGTTGCCTTATGGCGCTGCTTTATCATCCGCTGGCTCCGTTGGATTATTAGTGGGGTTTTGTACATGGGGACTATTCTGTGAAATTCACCTTGGCAACGGCTCATTAGTTTGGCTTGTTATTGTATTATTTATTACATTTGGCCTTCCCCCTATTACACAGATTGATTCATGGCTCCTTCTCTCTCTCTCTCTCTCTCTCACACACACACACACACACACACACACATTCTGTCTCTATCTCTCCCCTGTTCTCTGTTGTTTTATGGCATGACTGGCTGAAGCGACTAAATGTGACCCTGGAAATACTTAAGCAGTTTTACAGCTGAAAAAGAATATCAGTTTCCCAGACATGAAAAATTATAAATTGTCAAATGATCACTAAATTAAAATCTACTCTAAAAAAATAAAAATACTGGCGGCAATGTTTAACTAAAGCAATATGCCATGAGAGGCTGTGGTAAATTCACTGTAACATACAGCTTCTTTAGCATGAATGTAGATTATTTATACATATCATATATTCATAATATCACCTAATTATTATTAATATATTGATTCATATAAAATGTGCAGTTGGAAGTTTTTATCTGCATTTTACAATCACTTTGAATTCAGCTCATCCAATCAAATTTTAGTGTCGGATGCTATCCGTTTTATATATTTTCTCATAATATTTTTTTTCATAATAGCATAAAGAAACATACAATAATAAAGAACCCTGAGCAACATTCCTACATTTTGTCTGGACAATACCTTAATCAAAAATGCTGTTTTAACATGTAAATCCAACAAGCTCTATAGATGTCACCCCTCCCCCTCCATCACATGAATATTATTACAACAGAATCTGCATATATAACGCATATGGTGCACATGTAAAATTGATCACAGGCGTTATGCATGGAAACAGGCATATGAAGGCAAAGACACCTTCCTCGACCAGTACTTGACATCAAATAAAGGAATTGTTGAAGCATTACAGGTCTGCATGGAACTATGAATATTTAAACATGGGATTAACAATTAACACGGTCCTCTCACTTTCACAGGCTAAATAGCAAGTAGTTTTGAATCAGAGAATGAGACCTTGGATGATGGAAACATCCAAGGTGAAATAATGATTTAATTCATCTCCGCACCTGGTGTGGTTTGATCATGCTTAGTTAGGCTAAATCAGCACAGGATATCTTATGCATAACCACAGATCCTGGAGATGTGAAAAACTGTTTGATTGTATCTATCACAGCTATGGAGTTTTTGGAAAATGTGTCAAAATCTCTATTACTTTGACTAGTGAATAATATTTATTTCCCATTGTCTGTTTACTATGTTCTTTCTATTGTTATTTCTCTCTGATTTCAATCTTTTTAAAAAAGGGATAACTTACCCAAAACTGAACATTTTCATGCTTCTCCAAACCTGACTTTCTTTCTTCTGTGGAACACAAATTATGATATTTAGGAAAATGCATCAGGAAAAAAAGAAAGAAAGAACAGACGATTCAAAATAAATATTATGCACTAGTCAAAATAATAGACAGAAAATGATGAAATAATCCAAAATGCTCAAATCAGTGTAAACACATCACAGACTTGGCTTGACAGGTCATTCCACTGGAAGGCAAAGACATGCCATGACATGAAAAACGTTAGCCTTTTGAAAATGGCTATTGATTGTAAATGTCACTGTGTAAACCTTCTGCAGGTTGACAGCTTACTGTGAGATGACTTAGAAAATGTGTGAGCTGAAAAATATCATCACAACCATCATTTTCGGCGGCCAGGAGGAAGGAAGTGAGGGAATGGAATGGTTTAAAGGATAAAAATAAGATGCACCTGTGACAAAGATGCATTGACTTGCGTCACGCACAAAGAAAGATGCCCTTGACCAGAGCTAGTGCAGGCTGAAGGTAAAATACTGGCATAGTTTTTCAGCTTTGATTGCCAGGGCTTCTTCACCCATCAAACTCTGACTCATCACCAGCTGTTTTCTCTTTTTTCCTGAATCCTAATCGTGTTGGGGTGAAGCATGGCTGACAGTTTCAGAAAGAGGGTCCAGGGTGAGGGTCTGTCACACACAGGACAGGGAACTTCTGATTATATCTATAATAAGAGCATGAAAAGCAAAACTACCATTTCAACATTCTTCCTTAGACTGCTATTATTTAGCATATTTAAAATAATTGCATGTGCTAAGACAATTTACTTCTAAATCAGTGTACTGATTAATTATGAGATCACTTAACATGCAAAATGTTGTTAATAATTTCTGGTTGAACAGCTGTGTTCTGGTTGAGCAGTTCTTTGTGAAATGTTATACGGTGTGTGTGTGTGTGTGTGTGTGTGTGTGTGTTTGTGTGTGTGTGTTTCAGTATAAGCTCATTTTCGAACTTTGCATTGCAGCATAATGTAATATTTAAAAGTTTTTAAATGTTGAAACAATGCTGTTCCCCACTGTTTCTATTCTATTTATTCTGTTTATTTACAATAGTTTCTTTTTTTTTTGTAAATTTATATTTTCTGTTAAATTATGTTTTGCTTGTAGCTCCAAAAAGCTACAGTGTTAAAGTAGCTTTCCCAAATTTGTATAAAGGCTATAAAATCATGTAATTACTAACTGTACAGGGATTATGCATCACTTTGAAACCATCTGAGTCACCTGACATCCTCCAATCAGCATGACTAATTAGTACAGACGTCTCCATTGTACAGCTTTCTGTTTTGTCTTCAGTTCACTTCCCGCTTGACAAAGGCTTTTATTTCATCAGTTATCTGTAAGCAATCACCTAAACTGACAGTATCTTATTGAGGCCTGTCTCTGTCTCTTTCTGCAGCACATTGTTCTGAGAGAAACACGGTCTTGTCTTGCTCACTCAATCAGAATGGGTGAAATTAACAAAAATGGAATGACACAATCTGTCTTTAGTGATTTAATGTCATTCGCTCAGCAGCGGATGGGAATATTCCCAGCGGCCTTAATTTGTTAAATGTACGGCAGGTATTTAATGTTGGATGAAAGCTGGCGTGCATCATATTACGAATAAAAAAAATGAGGGACATGTGTCTTTGTAAAACGAGACCTCGCTGTTAGAAATCTCTGTTTACAAAGACAAGAAAGGAAATCAGGCGTCATCAGTGGAATAGGAAACGGCTTTGATCTGCTGAGACACTGTGGTGTCACTTTTAAAGTCGATTAAGGACCATTAAAGTGTGTCTGCATGTGGAACAGCTCATTTCAAACATTTAGTGATTAAAGTCCATTCATTTCCTAATAATGACAGCTTGTATTACTTCCACCCAAATAAGATGTTTCTGTTAGCACTTAGATTTGGGAATCATTTGGGAAACTTCTAGTAAATATGCATGGCAGTCCGTAGTTTATTGCCCTATTTTACTGCAGGTGTTGGCCTCTTTCAGATGGAGCTTGGCTATTTAAAAATTCTGCCATAACATTTGTTTCACTTTGTTCTGCATCAAATTCACTTATTCAGTATTTTAACCAGAGCTGTCCTGTGCTGTTTCAGATAAGTAAGCAAATTTAATTGTAGAACATTAGGCAGGGGCATGCATGTTTGCGGCCCAGGACTCAGTCAGCGGGCGGCTGAACAGAAATAGCCCATCAGGGGCACATAAGGTTCTGCTAGCATCCAGAAGGTCATTCATAATAGCCTGAGTGTTTCCTCTTACTTTCTCCTTCTCCTTCTTCCTTGTCTTTTCTCGGCAGCGGTTGAAGTGCATCTCTCTATCTTCCTCATGCACACAATCGTTCTTCCGTTCTCCCCTTCTCCATCTACCCCTCCTCCTCTGTTCTCTCTCTCTCTCTGACACTCTCGCTCCGCTGCTGTCCTCAGCATCTCCGTGGGGCGGTGACTAATTGCCCCCGTAAATCACTGAGCAGGCCGCACGCTCCTCCGTTTACTTTTCCTGACAGTAATTTACTGCTTGCTCTTTTACACACTTGTCATTGCGTGTTTTTCCTCACATTAGAGTCCTGTGGAAAAAGGAGTGTAATTAACGGTGTGGAGCTTGCCGGCCGCCGCTCTTTCATCATGGTGTGATAATTGTGCTCCTTGTCTGTCACTGTAACCTCTCTCTCCGTTTCCTACCCGGCTCTCCCCACCCTATTTGTCAACCGCGGGAATCGTGTGGCTTTCCCAACGCCCTCGCTTCGACGCCGCATGCCAAGGCACCAGTTTTCCTATTTGTCCGAAGCCTGGGTCATTTATATCCCCTGTGCTGCTTGTCAAAAATATTAGCCTGATGCGCTGCGGAAGATAAAAGATTCATGGTAAACACACCTGGACTGGGTCCTGTGGTAACTAAGAATACCAGACTTTGTATTCGAATTACAGCGGCGCATTGAAATGAGGGTCACACCGAAGCGTTCACAGGTTCGCTGAGTTGAGCAACTACTTCCTGTCTTTACCACAAGATGCGCGCTCATCAGCATATGCACATACTTCTTCTTTCACAGGCCGCCATCCATGAATAATCTCTACTGCCGAAACAAAACACAACACTATTTGCAGGACATACAGTGAATTCTATTTTTAACTGGGGTGGGACAGTGATTCACTGCTCATCTCATTATCCTGTGTGGTTCTCCAGTCCCAATATATCCATCACCAGTAACCCGCACCCAAGAGGTTAACTCATCAATAACTTTCGGAGGAAGATGAACCCATCCGAGAGACTTTCTGGCTTTGACCCTGCTCTCTGCCCCTCTGCCACAGCCCCCTAGCCTTCCCTCAAAGGTTTCAGTGGATTTTGATAATATCTTTATTGGGGCTGTCATGGACAGGGGCTAATGGGACGTCTGGTCAAGATTTCAGGATCCATCACGGCCAGGCTGAGGAATTAGCATGGAGCTCATGCATCAGCTGCCAGAGCTGTCATCCCCCTCCCTGTCCCCCAACTCCATTCATTACAGGCCCCTGCCGAGCGCTTCTGCAAGGCTGCCGTGCACCCTGTCTCCACTTGCACCATCCTCTTCTCCTCCGCTACCTTAACCGCCCTGTGGACCATTGATGGTGCCACCGCTGCCAGGCTGAGCTGACAAAGACCCCCTCACCACGCCTCTCGGTGTCAGCCCCCCGAACAGTAGCCACTAAATTAGGAGCCACCGTCAGCTCTTCCTTTTTGAAAATGAGAGGACTAGTCAGGACCAGAAGTATTCTGGGAGAAGATGGCTGATACACCATCCCTCCTTCCTCTTGTCCTTTAAACTCCTCCTCTCCACTCGTGGGTGTGTTTTAGCAATATGTGAGGGGTAGTGGGATGGAACTAGCATGTTTAAAGCTATTAAGGGTAATTAAGGAACCTTTGGCCCGTGCTGTAATAGAGAGGGCCTTGACTTTGATTACTGTTTTGATTACTCTTGGTGCTAGCAGGGTGCATCGGTCTCATTTACGGACCATGACCTAAGTGCGCACCATTGAGGGCTGGGGTCCCGCCACTCCCGAAGAGAGAGTCGCCCGGCATTCTCTAGTTTTCCCTCTCTTTGTGTCTCTCCTGCATCAAAAGCAGCATCCGCTAAGAAGGTCAAAGTGAAAATGAAGGCAGGCAAGCAGGGCTACAGCTGGGGACGGTGGCCCCGGTCCTCTCCGCTCTTCCCCTCATTAGCAAATCAAAGCTGTCCCGGATAGATTCACACTCCTCACCTGATTTTGTTCTTTTGCTCTAATCACGTAGCCACACAATCTTGACTGACAGTTTTCTGTATAATTGGCCCATGATCTGGCGCTGCTCTAATAACCAGAAAATCCCCTCTGAGAGACGGCCAGGCACGGGTGACCTATCTCTACATCCCACACACACACGCTCTCGCTCCTCTAGATATACTGTATCGCGCAATACTTACACAGATCTGACTTATATACACACGTTCTGCGCAAACACACACCAGTGTCACCAGTGGCCACCCCCCGTCGCCATCTGCGCGGGCAGTGTTTGTGCCATGCTATTTGTGCATGGAAGAGAGCTAATCCTAATGTTCAATAATGATGTGAATATTGGATGAGCAGCTCAGACAGAGGAGCCTCACTCGCAGCCTCTAATTACTGTTCATTTGCCAGAGTATCAAAGCCTAATTACTGCTCATCTCAATATTCCCCAGGACAGAAGGGGAGTCAAGGCAGGGTATGGAGGAGACAGCCCCAGGAGATCAGTCAGTCAGCCTTTATCTCTCTCTCTTGCTCTCTTGCTCTCTTTCTCCCTCTCTTACTCTGAATAGGTTAACACGGGTGTTTGTGTGTTCAGTTCCTTCCTGCAAGCAAACAAACAAAGATTCTACAAACAAACACACTGATCAGTCTGAGAGACAGCAAGAGAACTGGGGCCTATAATGCCAAGCTTATTGTTTCTTTTGCTCTCTTTGCCTTGTGTTTTTAATGTGTTTTGGGTAAATATCAGACAACGGGAGGAGATGGGAGGAAGCTGCCAGCATATCTCTCATTCTCTCTTTAGATAAAAAGCATTTTTTCCCCTTTTCCTCTCACCTAATCCTGACAGAAGCCACTGCAATCACTAGCTGCCACCCGTTTGACAGTTTCTGTCACCAATTAGCAGCTAAATCGACATCACCCAAAACAAGAAAACGAGGCAATTTATACGTCTGTTATTTATCGTTGGCTTGTGTACTGTACGTCTGGGTGCTTCCCTCTTATCTCTATCTCTCTTTTTGTCTCTATCTCTGTTTGCGTCTCTTTCTTCTCCTCAGATGCCTGTTCTTCCTCTCGCCCATCGTTCGGTCCTGATGAGTGGGGACTGGATCCCTCCTCTTCTCTTATGAGGAAGTTTGGCGGCTGGTTTTTACCAGCCCGTGCTCCTCGAAAATTTACAAGACGTCAACAAGCTTTTAATGAGGTGAGCCAAGCTGTTCTCCGGGCCCTGCCACTCGTTCCTACCTTTCTCTCTCTCTCCAATGGGTCGTTAAATGAGGATATGCTTGTAACTCGTGCACTTTGTTATCATTCAATCAACTAGAAAACACAAACCAGTCATTGTGCTGCTGTTACTCTGGTGATTTACTCTGCTTTGTGATGCAGCATGTGTGTGCGTGTCACATGCCTTATTTCTCCTCCCTGAAACACAAAAGATACTAGCTTGAGCTATTTGCATCTACACTGTCTGGATAAGTAGGATATTAGACAGCAATTCTGATGTTTGATGATATTGTAATAGTAGCCAAAATAAATAAATAAATAAAAACACTAAACCGGCCAATTGTATATAATCGTATTGAATGTCACAGAAACAGTTTTGCTAACATGATTAATTAGCTCTAGACTAGTTTATATATTTGACTGTACTGACGAGTAACCAGTTTAATTTTTAAAGTTTGCATGCACACACAACCATATATAATAAATCACAGAATGTATTATTCTTTTGCTTGGCATGTACGGTGCATGTGGTGTCTGTCTGCGGGCAGGTGTGCTGGTGTATGCTAGCTTTAAAATAATCTCTTCTATTTTATAGCAACCCTGTAGTGTGTAAAATAATAGGTGTAGATTACACGAATCGTGGAGAATATAGAAAATCTATATTTCACACAGCGAGGTGCAGGACAACAAATGTCAGATGTATTATAATGGAATGATCTAGATGTCAGATATACTGCAAATAAGTACAATATAGATGAGCCTCTCAGAGGTGCATAGCTTATTGGCAGGTAGGTAAACAGTATGACAATGGAGTTGTCTCAATCAATATTTGCTTTAAGAAGTCATTTGTTACTAAATGACATGTGATGAATATGCTGCCAATAAAGTGAGTGAAGTGTGAGTTGATTGTAAAAAGCAACAACAACTACAACAATGACTTAGTTTAAATGCTAAATTAAAAAAGCAATCTTATTATTAAATGTATAATAACATTTTTGTATTATAATTTTTTTTATTAGTTTAGCAAGACAAAACACATTTATATAAATTTGAGTTTGGATTTTTATTCAAAGTTCCTTGTTATCTTACTTGAAGCTTCTATGATATGATTTTAAAAAGTCAGCCTTTAAAAGACTTAATTTATACGTTGTGTCCTAGCTCTAGAAACTGTAAAAATAACAGATTATTATGTAATCATAAGATTACATCTCACAGAAGACATCTCAGCTGGTGTGAGAGTGTGTGCTGTAATTATGTGTAGCATGGCAGTGTGGTGCTCAGTTAACCCAGCAGAGGACTGAAGGCTCAGTGGTGAGCTCTTGGCCTAAAGTGCTCCTCATTTAAACCGATCGAAAAAATCAATGAGGTGAAGTATGATTCTGCACTCTTTCTGCTGTCCCTTTCTCCCAAGAGCTCTCAGTTAACTCTCTTTTACCAGCTGAGCTCATTTTGCAGAATAACCGCATACATGTGAATATGAATGGTGTCCAAAACTGAGTTTGGGTGAGGTGTGGCTGATATAACCAGAATGCTATATGATGTTAAAGCAATTTTGGATAATCCACAAAATTAAAGATTTACAAATGACTGATTATTTTCTCTTTGTATTTATTAAAAAAGTAAAAGTAAATTTTAAAAATGTATAGTTTTGAGTCTAAATTCTGATCGGATCATCCACATATTATGGATGATATTTTGCATTATTTATTACTTTATTAATTCGGCAAGTAGCCATTTTGCTTGGCAAGCATAAACTAAGCTCACCTAACAACCAGTTTTTCCTCATCTTCACTTGCTTGGAACACTTCATGCTCTGTATTTTCACATCGCTCCATTTCGATGTCATGCAAAATCTTATCCTCCAACAGAATTCTCTTTCTCTAGGACCCCCAAGAGATAGCCATTTGTAATGCCAGTTCAAAAGCCCAGTTCTGTGATATCTTCTTTTTGATGATCAAAATAGCCTTTCCAGTAATCATTTTGTAGTAGGGGTAATCAGTATCCTAGGCTAGCAAGCTAATCAGTTATACTAAGGTATACTAAGCTAGCAGGTATTATTGAAAAGTAATGTGAAGTGAAAAGTAAAGTGAGAACAAGAAAAGTTTAACCATTTACAGTTAAATCTCAGCATAACTGTGTAAACAGCCCTGTCTGGTTGTATGTTTTATTTTATTTATTTTTTTTTTTTTGCTTTCACCATACTAGCATACTATTACTATTTCTGATATATCTTTTTACAGTGCCCTCCACTAATATTGACACCCTTAGTAAATATGAGAAAAGGTGGCTGTGAAAATAAATTTGCCTTGTTTATCCTTTTGATCTTTTGTTTAAAAAAAAAACACAAAATTTTAACCTATCATTGAAGTAAAACAATGGAAAGTGGGGGGAAATCATTATGACATAAATGTTTTTCTTTAGTTCATGTTGGCCACAATTATGGGCAGCCAATTATTGCAACATCCTTTTCCCAAGATAACAGCTCTGAGTTTTGTCCTATAATGCCTGATGAGTTTTGGAGAACACCTGACAAAAGATCAGAGACCAGTCCTTCATACAGAATCATTCCAGATCCTTCAGATTCCCAGCTCCATGTTGATGCTTCTTCTCTTCAATTTACCCCACTCATTTTCTACAGGGTTCAGATCAGGGAACTATATCAAACCATGGCCCATTATAAGATTTCTAACAGAGGCAGTCAGGTTTAGATGTTTTTTCTGTTGGTATTTGATAGAATCCATGATGCCATGTATCTGAACAAGATGTCCAGGACCTCCGGCAGAAAAATAGGCACACAACATTTAAGATCTAGCGGCATATTTAACCGTGGGCATGGGGTACTTTTTATCCCTGTTTGCACCAAACCCATCTGGTGGGTTTACTGCCAAAAGGCTCTTTTTTTAGTTTCATCTGACCATAGAAGCCAGTCCTGTTTGAAGTTCCAGTCGTGTCTGACAACTGAATATGCTGGAGTTTGTTTTTGGATGAGCGAGGAGGATTTTTCTTGAAACCCCCCTGAACAAAATGTGGTGATGTAGAGGTCGTTTGATATATCGTATATCGTATATCGGATATATATATATATATATAATAGATAGATAGATAGATAGATAGATAGATAGATAGATAGATAGATAGATAGATAGATTCTCTGACCCCTTGACTCAACTAATCTCTGCAATTCTCCAGCTGTGATCCTTGAAGAGACTTTGGCTACTCAAACTCTCCTCCTCACCATGCATTAGGATAATATAGACACACGTCCTCTTCCAGGCAGATTTGTAACATCTTTAGTTGATTGGAACTTCTTCATTATTGCCCTGATGGTGGGAATGGGGATTTTCTTACAGCCACTTTCAATTTTGTGAAGCTCAATCTTAATCTTAATCTTCTTCTGCACATCAGAACTATATTCTTTGGTTTTACTCCTTATGATGGATGATTAAGGGAATTTGGTCTTTGTATTCCTCATATTTATAATCCTGTGGAACAGGAAGTCATGGCTGGACAATTTCATGCGCCTAGTTACCCTAGTTACCCTGTGCTAAAAAATGTAAATATGAATGGGTATATACTTCAGAGATATTTTACTCAGAATTTCTAGGGGAGCCAATAGTTGAGGCCAGCATGCATTGGAGAAAAACATTTATTTCATAATGTGAGTTT
>NW_015664997.1:336771-351568 GCF_001515625.1 Sinocyclocheilus rhinocerous | reverse complement strand
ATAGATAGATAGATAGATAGATAGATAGATAGATAGATAGATAGATAGATTCTCTGACCCCTTGACTCAACTAATCTCTGCAATTCTCCAGCTGTGATCCTTGAAGAGACTTTGGCTACTCAAACTCTCCTCCTCACCATGCATTAGGATAATATAGACACACGTCCTCTTCCAGGCAGATTTGTAACATCTTTAGTTGATTGGAACTTCTTCATTATTGCCCTGATGGTGGGAATGGGGATTTTCTTACAGCCACTTTCAATTTTGTGAAGCTCAATCTTAATCTTAATCTTCTTCGTCACATCAGAACTATATTCTTTGGTTTTACTCCTTATGATGGATGATTAAGGGAATTTGGTCTTTGTATTCCTCATATTTATAATCCTGTGGAACAGGAAGTCATGGCTGGACAATTTCATGCGCCTAGTTACCCTAGTTACCCTGTGCTAAAAAATGTAAATATGAATGGGTATATACTTCAGAGATATTTTACTCAGAATTTCTAGGGGAGCCAATAGTTGAGGCCAGCATGCATTGGAGAAAAACATTTATTTCATAATGTGAGTTTTCCCCCACTTTCAATTGTTTTACTTCAATGAAAGGTTAGACATTTTTGAATTTTTTTGAATGAAAGATCAAAAAGATAAACAATGCAGATTTATTTTCATAGCCTCCTTTGCTCATATTTACCAAGGGTGCCAATATTGGAGGTGGAGGGCACTGTATGAAAGAAATACTATGAGTAGTATGCTAGTATGCTATTCTAAATTCAGGCACACTTTTGAAGAAGTGAAGAAGAATTTCTAATCAGGAATAAAGTACAGACAAGTACAGAAATTAAATTGTTTTGGGGTCAAAGAGGAATAGGTGAATAGGGTCTAACTCCAGACCACTAAGAGTGGCACCTGTTTAGTCTGCATAACAATATATTCAATCTTCTACCAGCTCTTCCTTAACACACACACACACAGACATATATATATATATATATATATATACACACACACACACTATCCATCATAAACCATATGCCATATATATGGATGTGCTAATGTTGAAAAGGGACACTTTTTTAGTTCTGTCAACTTGCAGCATGCAACATGCAGGGGCGGATTTGGTGATATAGTTAGATATAGTTAGGTTTAACGGGTAGAGGTAGGTAAGAGTGTAATTATAGATGTAACTACAGAAATTAATTACATATGTGATTATAGAATGGTAGATAACACTTTATTTTAAGGTGTCCTTGTTACATGTTACATGTTCTTACTATTATAATAACAATCAATTATGCATAATTACATGCAAGTAACCCTAAGCCAAACCCTAATCCTAACCCAAACCATATAGTAAGTACACGTACAATTAATATTACTCAAAACGGTCCCACTTTATATTAAGTGGCCTTAACTACTAAATGTACTTACATTTTAATTAATCATTTGGTACAATGTACTTATTGTGTACATACATGTTTTTACATTGTACTTATATTTTAAAATACCTGCATGTAATTACATCTGTAATTAATTTCTGTAATTACATTTATAATTACACTGTTGACCCATCCCTTACACTTTAACTCACCCTTAAACCTACCCATACCAAAAAACCTGTCCCTAACCTTACCCGTATCCTACCTATATAGCAGCAAAAGTGTTTTGCAATACAATAAGTACATTGTACTTATTTTTTGATGTAAGTACATAGTAGATAAGGCCACTTAGTATAAAGTGGGACCCTCAGTACTTAAATGCATATTTACACTGTAACAAGGACACCTTAAAATAAAGTGTAACCGAATGGTGTTTCCAAATATAAGTACAATATAACAACATATATGTACATTGTATCAAATGATTAATTTTAATGTAATTACATAGTAGTTATAAGGACACTTCATATAAAGTGGGTCTTAAAACTTTGTGTAAATTTTAGGAATGTTGTATATTGTATATATTTTAAATTCTCTGCTTAACATCACCAGGTCTGTTCTGGAGTGAGTTCAGTGGAAGCACCCGTCAGTCGCGTGAAATGGCTCTGCTTAATCATGGAAGGCACTAAGGGGCTGAACTGATTCCGTTGAAGGGGGTGAGGAGTGAAAATGCTGACAGACAAACCACGGCGCCGCAGTGAAACGGAGCGACCACCACCGACACATTTTCTGCATGTTTCTGCTTCATAGCCATCTATCCAAATGACTTGCAGAACACTCAAGGGCAATACCTTGTGCAACAGTGCAGTCGTGTAATAAATTTTAACATCTTTTGTGAATGGTCACATTTAAAGCACAACTCCCTCCAGTGACGCTGTGACTGAACCCCCTCAACCTGCCGCATTTAAATCCTTCTGTTCCTGTTAAAGAAAATGCTCCTCCTTTTATGCAAACACTCACCTCGAGTGACTAGGATGTGTCTCCACCGTCTCTCTCTCTCTCGCTCTCTCTCTCTCTCTCTCTCTCTCTCTCTCTGTACTTACCCACACACCACTGCCCATCCATACACATGACCTACAAAACAATAAATGACTTTTAGCCCTGCTGTAAAGTATAAAGTATTTAAAAATAGAGCCCTGGGGGCTGCTTTGTCCGTGGCTGGAGGCGTTATTATAGCCGGCCTGTCACGCGCCATCCCCTCAGGTCATTACTAGCCGGCAGAGCTGCAGCCCTTGGCAGCCTAACAGAGGCAGAGTGCTCCATTATCTGGAACAGGGAGCAAGGGAACGAGAGAGGGGAGGAGAGGAGAGGAGAGGCCTGGACGCTGATCTGAAGAATGAGAAATGGGGAGATGGCAGTGAAAGCTGTGGGGAAAGGGGGAATGCTTTTCGGGACTCCTAGACACCACCCATTTGGAGGTTGATTCGCAAGTGCTGGTGGTTTGGAGCTCAGGCAAAGGAAAGCTTAACCTGATCAAGGACATAATTGCATGTTTTTTTCATCCTTTTTCTTTTTTTGTCTGATGCATATATTCCCTTTAGTTAAATGAGAGCCTCCCTGCCAAAGTCCGATCGTGTTGAATTTCCTGCAGATGAGCAAACACTGCAAGGTGCAATAAGAGGTCTTTATTTTACATAGCTCAAAAGAATGAGAGTACAATCACATCGCAGATGGTCTGTAATTCACAGATCTTTTATTCGTCTCAAAATCTCCCACGTCCCGAAAGCATGTATCAATGCCCTGTTGATTGTTCTAGTACGGCTTGACATGAAAGGAAGAGTCAACTGAGAGAAAAAATAGTAGTAAGAAATGTCTGAACTCAGATCCTGACTGTTGACAGTGGATTGGAGGCATCTGGCCTTATGTTGCTGCCATACATTAGGAGACTAAGGCAGTGAAACCCACAAGTGTTACCCGAAATGGGTGTATAAACAGCTTCCAAGGGGTTTAATCTAAGACAGAAATGACAATATAAAAATGTTAATATATAATACTTTTATTAAACGTTCCATCTGCTTGAAAATCAACTTATTTTAAATGTAATTTACAATTCATCACAACTGTTTCTATCACAACTTAATTTCATTGTGACAAGTAATTTCTAATTTAAAAATGTAAGATTGCTTAGTTCATTTGTGTTGATTACTTAACTCAGGTTTGTACAGGTTTTTAAGAGTGATATTCAAGCACTTTCATAGTCCAAAACTTTCAAGCAGTAGCAGCTAGTGATTTTTGTGAGGAAGATATTTTTTATAAACTGTGAAATTACTCAATGAAAATCCTTTTTACAATTGTCATCATGACAGACTTCTACAAACTCTCAGAGTGTTTAGAACACTTTGTATAAAGTTCATTTATTATTATTATTATTATCATCATCATTACAAGCACTGTCATATATGTTGCAAAAGCACTGTCACATATATCATATATGTTGCAAAAGCTTATTTAAGAGCTCATCCAATCATAAAATAGATAAGTCGGGCTTCCAGGTGGGATGCAATAGAGTGATTGAAAACTCAATGTCTTCAAACATTTGCTTCTGCTTTAAGATATACTGTTTCTATTTATAAAAGACAATTTAAAATCAATTATGCAACTTTAATGAGGATAGGCTAAAGCAAATTATGTAAAATTATATGGTATGTATCCCTATTGTTTCTACATGTGAATGCTATTAATTATAAATATCCTTATAGAATAAGATGACTTCATTAACACATTTATGAAAATACATAAAAAAGCTTAGGCATGTTTTAGCTCAGTGGTTTTCAAACCTGGCATAATTTTATATGTCAATCCTTGACATAGTCTACTCATTAGTACACCTAGAAGTAACAAGCATCTATTGCAGAAATCATAATTCTGCATATTTCTGATGTCTATATTTAATCAGGACATACAGCATATAGGCCTAGACTTTTGAGACAAATCACTTGACGTGGTTTTATATACCGCTTGGACATGATTAACATATTTATTACAGAGGTGGGAGTGTGTTTTCTAGATGTGGGTCATACAAAAAGTCATCTGCTGTGGTTGCTAGCATCATGTATGATGTATTGGTTTAATTTGAATGTATTTTAAAAACCTTATTTAAATAAACTTCACCAGTTTATAGAAGTGGCTGCTATTTACCAATGTAATTGAGCAGAGAAATCTAGGTGAATATCATGCCCGGTGAGACCTGATCGGCATCAACATTCATGTTTCATCAAGCGATGGGGATCAAATCTAGATCGAATCTTTATTTTATTTATTCTGGTAATTTCATTCATTTGATCAGAGTTCGGTTAAAGATAAAAAAAAATAATAATGCAGCCAATGACAAATTAGGAGAAACAGAAATTATTCATTCAGGATTTTCCAGCCTGGGTTATTCATTCTTTTTTTCAAATGAATCAAAGCATAGGCTAGTACAGTAAACAGAATTGATTAGTTCAATTTATGCAATTTGTGTATAAATTGCAAGAGCTAAAAAGGTAAAATGACATCCAAAATGTGTTTTGTACTAAATGTAAGAGCTTGTTTTTAAAGACGATTAGACGATTGTGGCACAAATGCACATGCCCAGCCAACACAAAATGAACAAATCACTCTCTGAGACAACTCACTATTCCCAAGTCATGTAAAAGATTTGTTCAAAATGAATCAGTTGTTCAATTGTTAATCCTGAGAATTCTAGCTTTCGCCTTCTGACATAACCACATTTTACACTTCTTCTTTTCTAGCCAGCTGCCATTCGAATAGTGGAATGAACAATTCAGGCCCCAATGAAATGTTCATGAATGCAGGACATGCAGATGCAACTTTTTTGGATGCCAGTCTGTCAATTGTACTTCTGTGCGCTTGCACAACATCAAGGCAAGAAATGCAAGGGATCCAAGAAAGATTTACATTAATAAAAAGATTTCTATATACTTACTTAATTCACATTGGAAATTAATTTTAACTAGTGACACGGATAGTGTCATTGTGTCGCCTGCCAATGACGTCATAACCCCTCGATTTCTGGTTTTGTTTTGTAGAAAACATGGAAACACCAAAGACGCTTTAATATGCTATGCATTTTATTAGACAGGTGACGACCGCACAGAGTAGCATTTTAATAGAACGTTCAAATGTATCTAATATGATAAAACAGCGCTGCTTACTTCCGCTGCTTTCCGGAAGGTCGACTGTGGCATAATAAAAGCTCCGCTGCTTTTGAGCCGTGTGTCGCACTCGTTCAGCGGCCTCGTTTTGCTTCGACGGCTTTCCGCCTCACTCTGCTTCATACTACGACGTTAATAAATCTTTAATACATATTGGCTCATCCATGAACATGATTTCTGCCCGAGTCCCATCGGATTGCTTCGGCTGTGGGGATGAAGATGACAACTCCTATGATTCCACACTCAGTCACGGCCTCATCAAACTACGCCTTTGTCTTTTTGTTTATTTTGAATACGCGCCCTCTAGTGGCAAAAAAATTACATATTGTGCCTTTAAGTCAAAAAATATCAAAAATTTGACAGTCAGCAGCCACAATCACAAACTGTTCAAACTTGTTCCAATTTCTTGCTGCATCCCAATTCATATACTTTTAGTATGCCCTAAAAGTGTGTATGTCTTTCTTTAAAGGAATGTACATACTTTTGAGGGTTTAACAGAAAGTTTCGGCATTATCCACATCATAATTATTGCATAGCTATATGCGTCCTCTCAGTGTAAACTGGCCTCTCAATCATCTTGTCACAGTTATGTCCTACGTGCTCCACATTTACATTACTCTACTTAACAACTCTTCCTACCATTTTGGAGAGAAAATAAGTAGCATGTTTTTGCCTGTCTGTATTTCTATTGTGCTATTTGTATCTTTATGAAAGTTTACAGTGTTGTTGCAGTTTAAATATGATACAGACTAATTAAATATTTTTCATCATTATTAACGCTATTAATCTAACATAATTACCCGATTAAATCTAACCTAAATCTAAATAATGTACATATCTCCCATGTTTGTAGTTCATTTTATTCATGTGCTCCTCCAAAGCACAATGAATTATGGGCAGTAGGCAATATGCTTTTAGATGTATTTTTTTAGATTCAGATTTAGATTTTAGATTAATTTGTAGATTTTAAAAAGTACATGATTATATATCATATATATATATATATATTATATATGCTGTATATATAATATATCTATCTGCCCTGTCCTCTATTCCACAAACAACACACCAAATAAACACTAACACCACTCGTGACCAAAGCCCCGCCCAGACACTCTCAATCACTCTGTTATTACAATCTCATCAGAAACAAATCTCCAATCTGGTCGTTTTCAGTGTCGATTTAAGCCTCAGTAAACTTTAAGACCTCTGATAAGTAGATCAGAGACACAACATATTCATTAAAGGACATCACTGTTTTGTAATATACTCCACTTTGACAGAGCCGTAAGTAAAAAGCATGCGTCTTTTCCTGTGAGGTCCTTTCAGGTGTTCACAGTGTCTTACATCAATGACGACGTCTCATCAACCACCGAATGGCGATAGAAAGATACAGCTGTCGTAAATCATTACTGTGCCTCGTCGTCGGAGATGCAAAGCTTGGTAACTGAGAGCAGGGATTAATAAACATGTTGTCCTTTGTGAAGTGAGGTGTTTGTCCCCTCATTGTAGTCTTTGTGGATGGTATTGATGACTGCTCTAAACAGCTACCATTGTGTCTGCTTTCATATGAGAATGCCTGTTAAATTGGTTTAGCACTTTGAAACATCTCATTCACGTATCTTTGACCAGTCACAGCATGAAAGCAGTTGTAAGGAACGGCAGACATTGAGTGTGATTAAAGGCAAAGCGAGAGATGTGAAGCATCTGTCTCTTTCTCTCTCTCTCTCTCTTTTTGGCAGTGTGGTATGAGTTTGAACGGAGAGATGGAAAAAGCTTTCTCTTGACATGTCTGATGTCTCAGCTCTGGCCAGGCTGAGGGAGAGAGCAGGGCTTTCACACAAGAGAGTCTGGCCATGTCGAGTGTATGTTAGCCTGTCAGTCAAACATGACAGCTGTTTCCAGACTGACTGAGAGAGATGAAAAGACAAGAGAAGGGAGAGAGAGAATAGAGCGAGTGCTTTATTCGGAGTCCACTGAATCCATCCAATTCTTCTTGCCGGTGCCCGCACTACATGCTCAAATATACCAGTCACAAACACTTTGTCTTCCTATCAGTCTTTTACCATGCTATACCACACACAATACACACAATATATATAATCACATAAAAAACATTTAGCATTTTTTTACCCAGTTGCAAACATGCGGTAGATGGGTTAATGACATATATCCTCCTCTATAGAGGACATTATATTTGGTTACACTTTATTTCGATAGTCCACTTTAGACATTCTATTAACTATAAGTAACTTTGTAACTATATGTCAACTACATGTCAACTAATTCTCAGAGTAGACTGTTAGGGTAGGTTTAGGGTTAGTAGAATAAGTTGACAAAGAAAGTGTTAGAAGATATTAAGCAGACAGTCTACTAATACTCTACTAACTGCTAGTTGACATGTTGTTGCAAAGTTACTTACTGTTAATAGAATGTCTAAAGTGGACTATCGAAATAAAGTGTTACCTTATATTTTAGTGAATTTCTCTGAGACCATACATGCCACACATCTGGATGTCTTGTACAGAGTGTTTTCAGAGATAGCAAATGTTTGGAGGTTTGATCATGACAACACCCTCTCCTTGGTCTTTATCAGACATTGACTGTATGACTCAATTCAGCACTCTTAAGGAAATATGATAATATTTTGCAATTATTATTTAAATCAAACTCATTTTCAAATTGTTTTTCGTAAATGCACATCTCAGGATGACTTTAGTGGGGTTTCAAAGCAAAATATGACTTTCTGTTGTGAGACATGCATCATTTTCATATGTCCACTGTAGAGGACACAAGGACATACTTCGTGCTTCTCAGGCATTTTAGGTACATACTACGTGAATAGGGAAAGAAATTATCTATCAATATTTCTATGAAATATGAGGTTATATGAAAATTCATGATTAATTATTGTAAAGTAAACTGGTATATCAAATCATTCACTGATATCTTTCATACCATAGTTGAGAATCTTTGTACAAATCTTCATGCAAAGTTTGGTTCAGGTGAAAGATTCGTGGAGCTGTCAAAATCCGGAAAAATCTGATTTATGTTAAATGCAGGCATACAAAATGCTAAATATACATATTCTCTAAATATATTTTCCCAACATTATTCTCAGTTTTAAGGAGGACAAATTATTTTTAAAAAAAGCCTGGAATCTAAAATTTGACTGTTATATTAAATATACAAATTTAACATTGTTTTGGTAATAGAGTCTTGTTTTCATTTTCATATTAACTTAGTCCTCAGTGTCCTCTACATAGGACATATCATAAAATATTAATAATTTACAAAACTTTTTTTTCTATAGTTCTCAGGGTATGAGTGTCTATGATCAAGAAAAAAAGGGGGGGGGGACTATTTTAAATCACATTTTATGAACTCTAAAAATGGTGTGTAACCATCAAGTAAAAAACAATAACATATTTTGCTTACATATATACTACATGCAAGTTTACACATCTGAATATTTGATTATTTTCAAAAGTTTTAGTTTTTAAATGTCAAAGTCAGATATTTAACTAGTCAAGGTATTTATTTTACAAATGATATGAATTAATTGAATTGTTGTTGTTGTAATAAAAACAGTGAATAAATATTGTTAATTTTCTTTAGGATTGGCACCACATGAAATTTTTATTTTAAAAACAAACAAACAAATCAATCAATCAATAAATATTAATTTAGTCATTGTAAGATTCGCTCTTTTTTTACCTATTAAAGTTATATACAAAACACTGTTCACTCAGGCTACAAATCACGTTTACCTGTGCCAAGCTGTAAAATAATTTGTTAGCATATCAGTCACCGTCCATTTCCAGCATAACATTTTATGCATATTCTATTAGATGTGCATCTGTTTTTGGAGAATAGAGAATCTACACCTCCTGCATGTTCATATTTTACCCATTTGCTTGGAACGCTCTGGGTGAGAGCTCACACTGAGACCAATGGATAAGATAAGCGTAATACTTATACATTTATCACCAATAATCACACTTCTCTCTGTGTGCCAATACTTTCAGACAGGAATAATGAGATGCCTTGCCGAGACAGGTTTTGAATATAAAACCTCTGCGTGTATGTGAACATCCTGGGACTCTCGCTCTGAAGGTGAGGAAAACACTATTAGACAGCTGTAAAGCACCGTCAACAATTTACCAGATTAAAACGCCTTTCCAATCGATATATAAATAGTTACGATTTTGGTGCCTACTGTTTCTTGTAAGAACTGAGAATGATAACATCCTGTGTGAAATAGAGAAGCAAAGTCAGTTTTGTACTGAAACATTTTCCCAGGGGTTGCAGATATAAACAGGTCAATCCTTTCAACTCAGGAGTGACCTCCAAACTCTTGCTCCTGGTGGGTCAGGGCTTGTTTACTCCACCTACTGGCAGTGGGGTAAAATGCAAGTGTTGCCATTGCATAGTACGTTTCCAAAGGTCATTTTAAATCCATTGCTTTGCACTTACCAATAGGGCCATTTTAAGTCACCCAAGTGGGAGCAAGTTGGGTCGCGACCCAATATTTTCTAATGAACATGTCCAAGACTTCACCCACTAAATAGGGCTTCATTTTCTAAAGCCCACCTTAATTAAAAGTTATGTTTTAATGTGTTTTTTTTCTATTATGAAGCCATTTGAAATCAAAATTAGATGTTGAATATGATAATGCAGTACCTAAAGATCTGTGGCAATATCAAGACTAATCCCTAATATAAATTAAATCGGCACTTTATTATATATATTTCCCATAATCAAATGTTTCAAGAAGGATAACACAACTTATTAGAAGTGTAATGTAGTACTCACTGCTTATGATATAAAAAGGGGGGCAGTATGTCATTCTCTTTATAGAACATCTCTGTGGTGCTGTGGTCCTGTAGTATATTGCTCTGAACTCCACCAACTGGAGACTAATTTGCTGCATTTACAACCAAAACAAATGGGTAGGGTACTGCTGTGTGCTGTGTGACATACGGACAGCCCTTTCCAGCTGAAATGTGAATCTGTGGGACTTTATGGAAAGGTGTATATCACTTGCCACTTGATCATTAAAGATATGATTACCGTTGAATGGGCTCAGACGGCAGAACATTCATTAGTATGGCAACAGATGGGGATGTACATTTTCCTCACACATACTTCGGAAATGGCTCTTCAGGTAGCCGTATAAATATGATGCACTGCTTCACGTCAAAGCAACCAGGTATGCACTACAGGGGACAAATAACACCACATATGTGGCAACCCTATCATGAATGATCTATTCCACACAATGGTATGGTTTACTAGCTGTCTTGCATATTTGCATTTCTTATCATTTATAGCGGTTGAGAGGAATACAGAGTGGAGACAGCAGGCAACCCTGATTTCTGTCTTCATGGGAAGTACATCTCCCAAGTGAGAATACATCATTTTCTATTATATGAACAATTTTCACTGTCAGTGGAAATATAGGGCTGTAAAAAAGTGGGATGGGGTTTGACATGCACATCAGAAGAGAGTATCACTATTGTCATATACATTGTTAAGCCAGACGAACTGAAAGCTCAACCAATATTCATTACCATATTGATTGAAATAATTCATCATTGTGCGATTTTAGTGGTTGAGAGAGAGAGAGAGAGAGAGAAGGAGAAGGAGGGAGGGAGAAAGAGAGAGAAGGAGAGAAAGAGACAGGCAGTATAGAATTATCTAACAAAAGAACAGCATTGTACCACGGGGACGTTTCTCTGTTCCAGTTCGTTGATGGAGTTGATGAAGTTTAAATGAAGCAGACACAGGATAAAAGTGAGGGTATTGACCAGCGGGCGCTTGAAAAAACTGATACATGCGCAAAAGCAAGATTTGCTAAATGCTCTAATCTTCAATCAAATCTAACATCAATACAGACAAAGTTTGGTAATGAGGGATTCAATGAAGCATGAAGGAGAGAGAATTAATTCCATTCGTCTAAACTGGGTTCAACTTTGAAGCTTTGCTCTTTGGGACAGACAGTTATCTAAATGCTAAATAAGAAATGTATTGTACTTTTCACAGTATGCTAATCATTTGTGCATTTCATCTCCATTATTTGTTCTCCCGTAGATTTGAGTTGTTGATCTAGTGATTAGAACAACATTGGACGGCGTCTGGAAGTAGGCAGAATACTTAACAGTCAATTCAACGAGGCCTATGCGCAAATATAACGCAGGCCTCTAATTTAAAAACTCTAAATTGTGCAGCCTTACTGACTCCAATTATGGACGTGACAAACTACAGATTTTATGTCCATCAACCCCATAATATAGTTCAATGCGATAGCAAAATTTAATTGTCAGTTGAAACATATAGTACAACCCTATATGCAATAACATTTGAAAATGAAAAAAAAGCTGCTATGGTTTTAAATAATTACATGTTGTTCATTTGTATTACTCAGTTATTACATATGTAATTACAGTTTAATAAGAATACTAATCTAAATGAAGCAGATTTTGGCTTTGATTTAACACATTTTTCATATTCTTATGTATTATGTTATACATGTTATACAGATTGCCTGTATATTAAGAAAAAAATTCAAAAATTATAAATAAAAAATAGGCATTCATTTATCATCACCTCTTACAAACTCATGATGAGCCGAGATGTTTTGGCATGAGTTTCACATTGTTTTTACAGTCCTAGAAATGTTTCTGAACTTTGGCAGGATTGAGCAATGATCACAGCTCAGGATGTAGCTAGTAAGCCTGAAGGTGACAGACGCATAACAGGTGACAACTCCCTGGACGAGCTGTGATATCTATACGCACTGTGTCAGCTCTATGACCCTTAACAGCGCCAGAAAAAAAAGAGCATGGAGAGAGGGCAAATCGCTAAAAAAAATGTCATTTCTTTTTGATCTTGTCAGATTAGAGCAGTTTAACATGTTTGTCAGTGATTGCATACCACCTGCAATGTTAGCCTCTATGCCAGCAGATAAAATATGGCAACACTTTCTAGGCACACATATGCACCACCATATTTTCAGTTGAATAGGCAATGCCAAAGACATATGTTTATGCCATGGATCAGAGTTCCTCCATAATTACATAGATAATCTGTTACCTAAATATAAATGGATTTTTTTGTCTAATAATTCATTACAATTGGAATCATATAAAAATGTGTAAATATTAGATGTTTCAATAAAAATAAAAGTACATATGAAGCACGTGTTATTAGTAAGTACTGCCCAGTGCATAAGTATTAAATTACACTGTAACCTTAACAAAAGCCCGAATGTAAAATGTGACCATATTTAGTAGTTATTTTGCATTTATCGCCAAAAGGCAATAGTACATATAGCCAAGCAGGTGCTGCTGTTATGTTTGTGTTGGTATGAGCGCGATGGGACCTGGAATCTGCAAGTAAAGAGTGTCTGTCAAACCCCTATATAATCTGCATGTTTGTTTCTTAAACAGGGCGTGTTAGTTTCTTTCTTCAGCTCGGGAGATGTGCGCTAAAACAAACTGCGCTCTCAAAGCTCTGCGCGCCTTTGTACTGCTGCGCGTGTCTTTCTACTGTCACTTGTTCCCCTTCTGTTTCTGTCATTTGCTCTATATATTCACGTGTCGCCTGACACATTTCTCAACAGTAGCATACAGTTGGGTCGCAATTATATATATATCAACAAAGCAAAAAGCAAAAGAAAGCATTGCTTACGGTGAAGATATTCCACGTTTAAATGTTAAAACACGCGGCATGATGACGCGCGCGAGCAAGTTTGTGTTTGTTTGTTTGTTTTTGCACTGAAACAACAGACATGTCAGTGCAGTAAATGCAAAATTATTTCGTTTTTCTGTCTGAGGCGAGGCTTTCTAAAATTAGACATCACCATCCCAAGGCGGGGGAGATTTATGAATAGTAAGAAAGTACTAAATATTTTGAGTAATTTCTTCATCCTCCGCAATCATATGGTTCATCCAATAAGGAAGAATGTAATAAACATTTGCAATTTTACGCTGAGCCTATAGTCTTAATGCATTCAAATGATGGAGCTCAAAACATTAATAAATAACTATCTGTTTGTGGGAAAACAAACCAAATAATAATAATAATAATAAAGCCATATTATTGAACAGTTGCATACCCTGTGCAATTATACAGTTGCCATGTTACCCATTCTGAAAAATTGTCTAAATTGAAAATATATTGGAAATATATATACCCTAAACAGGTTAAAATGCTGTTAGGCAGACTCATCTCAAACGTTTAATGTTGGCTCAACAAAGCATCTGTAGCCAAATGGATCTTAATTGCAGTGCAGTGACTCCTAGTGGCCGATATCTGAACTGCATGCAGTTTACGTTTCAAAATAAAAAAAAAATGTATAGCAAACAGAGGCTTTAAGCCAAATACAGCATACGCGATCTTATTTTGATTGGCCCAAATCTCTCTACATTTTGATTGGTCTGAAACGATCAATTAAACACTGCAAACGGAGCTGGGAAGACCAAACTGGCGCCGCATTTTATTACAGAAGAGAGAGAAATCTTGCATTTTGATTTGGTTGTTATTACCCCCAATGTGTGAGAAAAGCATAACATGTTTTTTTTATCATGAGTTAACCCATTACAACCAATACATACCAAGATAACTTTAATGAGATACAGCAAGTATGAATTAGGTTGCCTGGTATTTAATTAATTTATTGTAACATAAGATAAACAACACACTCATTAATCTTAGATCAGTGATAAACGCATATATGATGCTTTACATGACGCAGGGGAAGGATGTAGACTATTTAATTATTTTAACAGGCTATATGTGCTGATGGGCAATATTTGAACCGGCTACACGGAGAATAAAGAGGCGCTGTTTTACGCGTTATGTCTCATGCCCGGGATACCCGTCGGACTCGTCACTTTTGCCTCATATTCTGCATTTCTTCCCGAATCCAACTCAAATCACTTTCATTTTGTGGCTTGTCAAGCCTCCAATTTAGTGTGGAAAGAAAAGCAAGGTCATGGTGCGCCCGGAGGGATGAGCGCCAGCTGCTCAGTGACCAGTCACACCTACAGTTCTGCTACACATTCATTCATTCATTCTTCAGAGAGTCCAGCACAATTTCGAAATATGATTATTATTTTTATCATTATTATTATTAGGCCTATTATTATTAGTAGTCCATTATTGTGGTTGTTGTTGTGAAATGCATGCATGACCTACACCGAAT
>NW_015664997.1:333708-334954 GCF_001515625.1 Sinocyclocheilus rhinocerous | reverse complement strand
TATATATATATATATATATATATATTATAATGTTACCATAATATAGGCTGTGTTGTTGTTGCTGTTATGTAGCCTACTGCCTTTAACTTTAATTTTGGCCTTTAACAGCATTCATCACATAATAATAATAATTATTATTATTATTATTATTGTTGTTGTACTAATAAACGATATAATAATTGGGTTGAATTAAAATCATACAGGATAAGTTAGACTTTATTATTATTATTATAGGCTACGTAATTAATGCTACAAATTTCATTGCATTCCGCCCATTAATTGGAAACATTTTAAAATAGCCAACTGTAATTATGTCGTCATAATAGGACGTAATGACGTGTCTTTAGGGCAGCTAATGATTAGGACCTGCTGTCAGCTGCTGAAATGAACCGAACCAGTCGAGCGTGCACAGCGACATGACTCGCTATTGTTCGAGGCTTGTCAACATATTAACCTGAATTCCCTGCAGTCATCCACTATACCGAATTAGTGCAGTAGACAAGGAAAGGGAAATCAGGGGAAAAAAAGAAGGCGGACTAATTGAAAAACAATTGGAGGGAAAGCGCATTAATTAATAGGCTCTATACCGCATGTCAGATGATGCCCCGAGAGCTTGAAGCCTTTTATAAAATCCGTCCATTAGAAATAATTTAGAGCGAATGGGCGAGCTAATTTCTCATTAACCTTTGTCATAAGACCTAGTTACACATAATTAGGGACGATACAGTTGCAGTTTCACCTTTATGTTTAAGAACAAACGGTGTTTAAAATCATAATATACAAGAAATACAGATATAATCACAGAGACAGATAAATGGATTTCCTGCTCCAAAAAAGCTGACTGTAGTGAACCTCAGACAAGCCATAGATCTAATTGAATGTGACAAGGGCTAAAGCATATTTTTGGAGCACCAAAATGGTGCATCCCAAACAGGTTTCATCCTTGTCAAAATGTATTGATTTCTCTGGTTTTGTGGAGTGGTTGATGTCTCTCTTACTCAGCGGTCAGCGGGAGAGGGTTGGTTTAAGCGGGTTCAAATGGAAGGCTGATACAACACCCCCCTAACGAGTCTGTAAAACTAGATTTAACTTAGGCTGTCTCTCATTGTTCTAGAGATACTCTAGAGGCAGAGTACTCTATAGATGTTTTCAAGCAAAAGATAGGCTACATTGTCTACATTTTAAATGATTTACATTAAGTGAGAGAATACTCCTAACATGCATATTCAATATGTATATATATATA
>NW_015664997.1:331368-333105 GCF_001515625.1 Sinocyclocheilus rhinocerous | reverse complement strand
ATTTATTTATTTTGTGGGACAGGGGGTAGGAGATGGGTAGCAAAGGGGGGAGAAAGAGAGGGAACGGAACAGAGTGCGAGCTTGTGCCGACCACGAAGGTGATGAATTTCTCTTGGCCAGAATCAGTGCACCTGGGTTTCCTTTGGTGTATCCAGAGGTAAATAATTGATGTGAGGATAAAAGCGTTTGTGAGGGGGAGTGAGACATTCAGACAAGGGGGTGAAAACCCGGCCGGAGCCCGCTCTTCTATGCCCCCCTCTCAGCCTGAGCCTGGCCCCTCGCCGTTTGGTGGCCCCTCACACCGCCCCCTCGGACGAGCGCTTGAAGTGCAAATCTGTGTTCTGACTTGTTCCTGGTTGCTGTCAGCATGTTTTCCTCTTGTCAGTGGCGATTGACTGGGGGCTCATCTCACCCTTGTGCCGGGACTATAGCGGGATCATTGACAGGCCAGTGACACTGCCCAACCAGATAATGGAAACCTATTGATTTTTTTGTTTTCACACTCTCTCTCTTCCTGTCTTTTTTCACAGAGGAAGTGTAGGCTCTTACACTTTAGGAATGACCGAAAGCAAGGGCATGGTTGACAACGTTGAGGGCTCGGTCACTGGTCCCGATCTCCAGGTCGCTCCTGCCACTTCATAGGAGGGAAAAAAGTCAAGACAAGTGGCCGTCTTTGGAAAAAAGAAAAACACTAAGAAAGGGGAAAAAGTGCCCATCGATCAATCATCTATCAACAGTATCTCCTGGTGTTTGTGTCAGGTGCACCTGAGACTACGATTGGGAGATAAATGTAATGTGAGATAACCTCTTTCTATCCTTCCTGCGGTCCCTAGTCTGCCTTTGTCACAAACACGCCAATGAAATATTAAGAATGTGCTTATCCGCCAGAGGGCAATTTTAATTACCATCAAAGGTTACACCATTAATATGAAAAAACACAGTGTGCAATCTCTTCCTTATACGTTCTAGAGGTTCAATTTAACAAATAAAATATGGTGATTAATAAAAGGCCTCTTTCTGGTTTTCCAAAGGCGAGTCATTACGCCTCCTGATTCAGATAAGATGTGCTCTCTTGCACACCGAGAAGGGATGACACTTGTATACTGTTTTAATGGAGGAATCTCCAGAGAGCAGGAGTCTTTGATTCACTGCCTAATGATAAGCGTGCTCTGGTCTGTCAGCGGCACAGCCCCATGGCAGATGGCTGGTGTGGATCTTACACATTTCTTTATGTTCCTGCCTCCCCCCTCATCCACCTCATTCTTAAAGCTGCCAACGGTATAATGGAAAAACTCAATCCTGGTCATGGTTAGCTCAATCTCATTATAATCCCTCGTTTTTTATTCATTCAGCCCTTTGGGACACTGTCTGCCCACCACGCAGCTTCCAGCCTTGGTGGAGTGTCTTTTGATTCGGCCAGGAGAGCCTAATGAAGTCACAGAGAGATACAAATATTTCCCAAAGCAGGGGCATTAATGTACTCCAAATTCCCTCTGGAGGAACGTGATGACAATTGGTTTGTACAGCTTTGATCGCCAGTCTAAGCCCTGCCCGGGACAAACTGTGAGGTCGCCCCCCGGTCCAGACACTTACTGATGAACCTGAAAACAGACCCCGGTCAAGCCGCTTTCTCTGATATTATCAGAGCTGTTCCTCTACACAAAGACAGAACTAATATCATGGAGATCCTTGATACTTACATAACATTGTTGGACAGAGCCTTTGTCAACAAAGTGG
>NW_015664997.1:326588-329710 GCF_001515625.1 Sinocyclocheilus rhinocerous | reverse complement strand
ATTTATTTATTTTGTGGGACAGGGGGTAGGAGATGGGTAGCAAAGGGGGGAGAAAGAGAGGGAACGGAACAGAGTGCGAGCTTGTGCCGACCACGAAGGTGATGAATTTCTCTTGGCCAGAATCAGTGCACCTGGGTTTCCTTTGGTGTATCCAGAGGTAAATAATTGATGTGAGGATAAAAGCGTTTGTGAGGGGGAGTGAGACATTCAGACAAGGGGGTGAAAACCCGGCCGGAGCCCGCTCTTCTATGCCCCCCTCTCAGCCTGAGCCTGGCCCCTCGCCGTTTGGTGGCCCCTCACACCGCCCCCTCGGACGAGCGCTTGAAGTGCAAATCTGTGTTCTGACTTGTTCCTGGTTGCTGTCAGCATGTTTTCCTCTTGTCAGTGGCGATTGACTGGGGGCTCATCTCACCCTTGTGCCGGGACTATAGCGGGATCATTGACAGGCCAGTGACACTGCCCAACCAGATAATGGAAACCTATTGATTTTTTTTGTTCTCACACTCTCTCTTTCCTCTCTCTCTTTTCCTGTCTTTTTTCACAGAGGAAGTGAAGGCTCTTACACTTTAGGAATGACTGAAAGCAAAAGCAAGGGCATGGTCGACAGCGTCGAGGGCTCGGTCACTGGTCCCGATCTCCAGGTCGCTCCTGCCACTTCATAGGAGGGAAAAAAGTCAAGACAAGTGGCCGTCTTTGGAAAAAAGAAAAACACTAAGAAAGGGGAAAAAGTGCCCATCGATCAATCATCTATCAACAGTATCTCCTGGTGTTTGTGTCAGGTGCACCTGAGACTACGATTGGGAGATAAATGTAATGTGAGATAACCTCTTTCTATCCTTCCTGCGGTCCCTAGTCTGCCTTTGTCACAAACACGCCAATGAAATATTAAGAATGTGCTTATCCGCCAGAGGGCAATTTTAATTACCATCAAAGGTTACACCATTAATATGAAAAAACACAGTGTGCAATCTCTTCCTTATACGTTCTAGAGGTTCAATTTAACAAATAAAATATGGTGATTAATAGAAAGCCTCCTTCTGGTTTCCCAAAGCCGAGTCATTACGCCTCCTGATTCAGATAAGATGTGCTCTCTTGCACACCGAGAAGGGATGACACTTGTATACTGTTTTAATGGAGGAATCTCCAGAGAGAAGGCCTCTTTGATTCACTGCCTAATGATAAGCGTGCTCTGGTCTGTCAGCGGCACAGCCCCATGGCAGATGGCTGGTGTGGATCTTACACATTTCTTTATGTTCCTGCCTCCCCCCTCATCCACCTCATTCTTAAAGCTGCCAACGGTATAATGGAAAAACTCAATCCTGGTCATGGTTAGCTCAATCTCATTATAATCCCTCGTTTTTTATTCATTCAGCCCTTTGGGACACTGTCTGCCCACCACGCAGCTTCCAGCCTTGGTGGAGTGTCTTTTGATTCGGCCAGGAGAGCCTAATGAAGTCACAGAGAGATACAAATATTTCCCAAAGCAGGGGCATTAATGTACTCCAAATTCCCTCTGGAGGAACGTGATGACAATTGGTTTGTACAGCTTTGATCGCCAGTCTAAGCCCTGCCCGGGACAAACTGTGAGGTCGCCCCCCGGTCCAGACACTCACTGATGAACCTGAAAACAGACCCCGGTCAAGCCGCTTTCTCTGGTATTATCAGAGCTGTTCCTCTACACAAAGACAGAACTAATATCATGGAGATCCTTGATACTTACATAACATTGTTGGACAGAGCCTTTGTCAACAAAGTGGAAGTGTAAAGTAAATAAGTATTACAGCAGAAAAAGATACAATGGTTTAAATGACAATTACATTTTAATTGGCTATTAGTGACTTAACAGAGACATAAATACGTGTTAACACTTCCTTTGCTCATTAACACATTGTATACCTTAATTGATCGGTATGTGCTTGCACATTATCATCATCAAGTAATGGTATATAGTTACATGGTAACTATTTGAAGGGCTGGCCAGGGCATGGAGGACTATACCTCCATTTGGTCTTTACCTACAGCTTTATTTACAATTAAATGCTAAGAAATCATTTACCTCAGAAAGAATGAGTGGTAAAGTTTCCCTTAAGTATCCTAAAGTAACATGATAATTAGTTGTGCTGTTATACGTTTGTGATATACCTTACATTTTAGCACCATAAAATGATGAGCAAAAACAGTATTTGCAGGGGTTTCAGCAACGTACAATAATATAGAACAATGACCTTTTTGACATTATATAGATACATCTAATTAATATTGCATCATGCCAGTATTGCCCATGATTTTACTAAACAACTAGAAACTTTTTGAAAAATATTCATTGATATTGTCAAAGTTCACAGTTCATTTCTTTGATAATGGCATTAAAAAATATTGTCATAGATTGTATGTTACATGTTTTGGGCTCTAATGCCCATATACGCAATATGATAATTTTTTCCTCAATGTGTTAAATGATGCATACGAGTAAATAAGAATTCTTAACCATAAATGAAGCACTACTTGTGTATATATTATCATGTTGATATACTCTCTTAAAAAATAGGTTATACATTGTTTTTGTCAGTGTAATAAACACTGCGGCGCAAAATTACAGTAATTTGCAATAAGTCCTTGTAGCTGTCTTTGAAGCGGATCAGTCAACATAGTGCCGTGTTCTAAACAGTGACCTCTGAATTTTATGATTTGGACAGTTTCTAAAATCTAGTTGCAGGATTTTAGTCTTGCAAGTCACAGCAGCTGAGAACTGAAGTCTGTGGCGAGAGACTGCCTAATGTGCACATCCAAGATCTAAATATAGCCGAACTCTACATCTATGTTGCAAATAGCATGCCCTTACAAATAACTGAAGATTGATCAAATAAAATTGGAAAATAAACCAAAGGAAAAAATGATTAGCATGCAATATAAGAAAATCTTTCTTTATATGATATATATATATATATATATATATATATATACAGTATGTGTTTATGAACGAGTGCAGAACAGGTGTACAGTGAGTGTAGCTGGTGTGTAAACGTGGCTTAGGAGACCCCCTCAGGCAGACTGAGAGGAGGGTGTGTATCCAGAAGCAGGCGCTCGGGGGGAGATGGGGAACACAGCTCTTTACACAGCGC
>NW_015664997.1:322631-325089 GCF_001515625.1 Sinocyclocheilus rhinocerous | reverse complement strand
ACATTGTTGGACAGAGCCTTTGTCAACAAAGTGGCAGTGTAAAGTAAGTAAGTATTACAGCAGAAAAAGATACAAAGGTTTAAATCACAATTACATTTTAATTGGCTATTAGTGACTTAACAGAGACATAAATACGTGTTAACACTTCCTTTGCTCATTAACACATTGTATACCTTAATTGATCGGTATGTGCTTGCACATTATCATCATCAAGTAATGGTATATAGTTACATGGTAACTATTTGAAGGGCTGACCAGGGCATGGAGGACTATACCTCCATTTGGTCTTTACCTACAGATTTATTTACAATCAAATGCTAAGAAATAATTTACCTCTGAAACAATGAGTGGTAAAGATTCCCTTAAGTATCCTAAAGTAAAACATGGTAATTAGTTGTGTTATTATACTTTTGTGTGCTATACCTTACATTTTAGCACCATAAAATGATGAGCAAAAACAGTATTTGCAGGGGTTTCAGCAACGTACAACAATAATATAGAACAATTACCTTTTTTGACATTATATAGATACTAAACTAATTAATGTTGCATCATGACAGTATTGCCCATGATTTTACTAAACAACTAGAAACTTTTTGAAAAATATTCATTGATATAGTCATAAAGTTCACAGTTCATTTCTTTGATAATGGCATTAAAAATATTGTAATAGATTGTGTGTTACATGTTTGGGCTCTAATGCCCGTATACGCAATATGATATTTTTTCCTCAACATGTTAAATGATGCATAAGAGTAGATATAAGAATTCTTAACCATAAATGAAGCACTACTTGTGTATATATTATCATGTTGATATACTCTCTTAAAAATAGGTTATACATTTTTTGTCAGTGTAAATAAACATTGCGTCGCAAAATTACAGTAAATAGCAATAAGTCCTTGTAGCTGTCTTTGAAGCGGATCAGTCAACATAGTGCCGTGTTCTAAACAGTGACCTCTGAATTTTATGATTTGGACAGTTTCTAAAATCTAGTTGCAGGATTTTAGTCTTGCAAGTCACAGCAGCTGAGAACTGAAGTCTGTGGCGAGAGACTGCCTAATGTGCACATCCAAGATCTAAATATAGCCGAACTCTACATCTATGTTGCAAATAGCATGCCCTTACAAATAACTGAAGATTGATCAAATAAAATTGGAAAATAAACCAAAGGAAAAAATGATTAGCATGCAATATAAGAAAATCTTTCTTTATATGATATATATATATATATATATATATATACAGTATGTGTTTATGAACGAGTGCAGAACAGGTGTACAGTGAGCGTAGCTGGTGTGTAAACGTGGCTTAGGAGACCCCCTCAGGCAGACTGAGAGGAGGGTGTGTATCCAGAAGCAGGCGCTCGGGGGGAGATGGGGAACACAGCTCTTTACACAGCGCCGAAACCTCCACCATACCTGCACCCACGCCGGGGATACTCGTGTGCATAAGATGCCTCTGCAAGTGCTTGATCCAGTCTTCCTGAATTGACTGAGGACCCTGGAAGATCAAATCGCAGAACCTGGGGGAAAGCAAGACAGATATGAGAACTCCTGGTAGTGGTAGGAGAGAGTGCAGGAGTGCTGTAAAGTACCTGCAGGTCATTCTGTAGATCACTTCAGAGGCGGCGCGTGAAGATGAAAACACCTTCCTTTTTGGCCCAGGCCTTGATCTCGGCCTCTTCTGTTTACAATCATATGCTGTGAAACAAATGATGTAATTAAAATCAACAAAAAGCTGAGTGGCTGGATGATTAGATTAGATTAGATTGGAAGAGCAAGTATGAAACCCTACTTGTTCCTTCTAATAAGGCAATTTTCTTCCGTCGCGCATATGCTCGAAGATGATTGGACAGGCTGACAGCACTGTGGAACGTTGTGTTGCAGTGGATGCAGATCTTCTTATTGTCTGGATCACACATAAATAAAAAGTTTGGAGCTAATGAGCATTTAAATTACAGTTAGATGACCTTATGCTTTTTTCTGTAGCTGCTCTCCACTCATGACTGCTCTTTAAAAAGAAAAGGCATGGTTATATGGATACGGTTAGGGTTACAGTTACCGTTGGGATTACGGCTAGGGCAGGTTTCGTGGTACGGTTAGGTTTAACGGTTTGTCATGGAGTAGTAGTAGGGTCAACAGTGTAATTATACATGTAACTACAGAAATTAATTCGTTTTTTGCAGGTATTTTTACATAAGTACAATGTAAAAACATGCAAGTACACAGTGAGTACATTCTATCAAATGATTGGTTTAATGTTACTACAGTTAAAGACACTTAATATAAAGTGGGTCTTAAAGGGTTAGTTCACCCAAAAATGAAAAATAGCCTGTGTTTTACTCACCCTCGAGGCATCCTAGGTGTATATGACTTTCTTCTTTCAGACAAATCCAGTCGAAATTATATTAAAAATTGTCCTTGCTATTCCAAGCTCTATCATTGCAGTCAGCGGG
>NW_015664997.1:321791-322407 GCF_001515625.1 Sinocyclocheilus rhinocerous | reverse complement strand
AAGCAAGCAAAGTGTCCTTACTTTAGCAAAGGAAAACCAGTCTCCTCTTGGTTTATATCGAAATCCTCCGACATTTTTCTTTACAAATCCTCGGTTTGTACTTCTAATTCGTGACCGGCGTTTTGTTTTGTTATCTCTCCGCATTCGTCACTAATCACGCAACGCTGACGTCCTATGTCATCCGCCGGAACGGCTTCCGCATATGACAGAAACCGGAAGTGAGAGAAAAGTGTTTATTACGTTTGAAATATGGATATTTTTCTTACAAAAACACATGGATTCGCTACAGGAGGCCTTTATTCACCCCCCGGAGGGTGAAAAAAGGCCTCCTGTAGTGAATCCATGCGTTTTTGTAAGAAAAATATCCATATTTCAAACGTAATAAACACTTTTCTCTCACTTCCGGTATCTGTCATACGCGGAAGCCGTTCTGGCGGATGATGCAGGACGTATGCGCAGCGCACGCACCTCTGAGATATGCTAGTCTCGCGAGTTTGCTTATAGGAGCAAAGGAAGCAAAGTGTCCTTACTTTAGCAAAGGAAAACCAGTCTCCTCTTGGTTTATATCGAAATCCTCCGACATTTTTCTTTACAAATCCTCGGTTTGTACTTCTAA
>NW_015664997.1:303484-321780 GCF_001515625.1 Sinocyclocheilus rhinocerous | reverse complement strand
ACGACTTGTGGACTGTTCAACTGCAACACCCACTGACTGCAATGATAGAGCTTGGAATGGCCAGGCCATTTTTTAATATAACTCCGACTGGATTCGTCTGAAAGAAGAAAGTAATATACACCTAGGATGCCTCGAGGGTGAGTTAAACACAGGCTAATTTTTATTTTTGGGTGAACTAACCCTTTAAGTAAATAAAATGAATTACATGATTCAATTAATTTAATCAGAATTAATTACATACTGTATATTCACTGGGAAAATTGCCCATATGAAGATAATTCAAAAACATTAGTATGGGAGTAAATCATTGAATAGACATTAGGGGTTTTAGAGTACAATATATTGTTAATTAACATACTTTCTTAAATTATTGAGCATCATGTGCCAACAGTCCACAGAAATTTATTTCGCAATCGAATTTGTTACTCTGTCAGAGGTAGATTTAGGGGTATTCAAGAATTCAGTCTGCAAAGTTTTTTTTTTTTTTCAATCATTGCTCATGTATAGGTCAAAAGGTGGCTGATTTTTCAGCATCTTGTACCATGAGTGCCACATTTTTAAAACACAGTGGAAAGTTAACAAGGTTTCAAAATGGTGTCCGACCACCAACATTGTTCCATTAAACAGCACTCTGTTTTGATGTTTTTGAACACAATAATGTGTGGATGCTTTTTACTCATCCTGTGCTGTAGTATCAGCTGGGCCACTATAGTGCTTCTTTCCTTATTATGGAAGTTACATAAGGGTCAGGGGGCATGAATTGTTAATTTGTGTTAGTTGTTCATACAATCATATAAAATCACATTAGTATAGTTGTTACTGCTCCACCTCCAATCAAAGAGTTCCTGCAGAACATAAAAACAGACCTGATTATATGAGTCTGGTTGAATCTAATTTAGTTAATACTGTAAATTAAAATGGACAACCTGTGAAATAAATGTGACTGTGAAACTTGAGAAAATGAGAGTTTTATTTGGGTAGACATGAAACAAAAATGTGCAAATACAGCTGATGTGTTTCCAGTAGCACATAAAAGAACGCTATGCGTTTTACATTTGAATTTCAAAGCCACTTTTGATGACATTCATTCTTTTTGTACCTGCTACAATATTTCAATGAGTGGCAAACTTTTACCATGCACTCTCTGAATCTTGTGTTCCCTCTCTCTTTTAATGGCATCAACTGGCAACTTCAAGGTTACAGGAAAAGAACTTTGTCTTTAAGTATGAGGCATCTGTCATACATATTTAATATGGAGTGTATGACTGAAATTGGGTTTTAAGGTGCACTGTAAATAATGAAGGCAGTAGAGGTGGAAAAAACATATGAGAGCAGCTGTGAAACAAGGCTGTGCAGTCATGCTACACTGCATTGATCATTTCTACCTATGCTTACTGTAAATATCTCAAATCAATGGTATGGCACTTAACAAACTACTTTATTATTTGCACTTCAAGGGCTATAACTATTAACAAAAGACTAACAACAATAAAAACCCAATGTTATGGGAATAAAGAATGTTCAACACTGGATTGTGACCCAGATATCTGAAACCTCACCTGTCTGTCACTCTCAGATTCTTTGATTCAACATCACTCGAAACAAGACAGATCACACGCTCAGCTGTCAGTTAACAGGCAAAAGCTTCTTGTCATGGAGGGGTTTTGTTTTCACTAAAATTGCTCAGTATCAATGGTACTTCCAAGCTCTCTTTGTCCATTAATAATGCATGAGAAAAAAAAAGAAATTAATGGCCAATATTTTTTCAGCCACTAAACTTGACACTAAATGGGCATATATAGTCAAACACATAAGTAAGGTAATCTTAAATGCGAATATGAATTTCTGAGCCTTGATAATGGTACAACAGCTTTGTACAACAGAGGAATAAACAAATACTTGAGTCATTATAAACTTTAAATTTCCTCTAGTGAACCATTAAATGCTGCAAACTAATAAGTTCTAAGTTGTGATTAGTTGGTACAGACATATCAAACAAGCTAATCAACTCAAACGTTGTTTATGTAATTTGGTGGAGAAAAGGGCAATTCTGTCACTGAACTTCACTTCAACTTGAATGACTGGGGGTCATTATTAACCTGCTATTACCGTATTGTCCCGAATATAAGACGATATTTTTTTCTTGGAAATACATCTGAAAAAACGCGGTCGTCTTATATTCAGGGTCTATTTTTTTTATGGTATATCAAGAAGTGTATATTTTTTAAATGTGATTTGTTGGTACATTTTACCAGTTTTTACCATACTTTCAAAACAAAAATTTAAATAGGAAAAACATGCAATATGAAAATAATTGAAGACAAAATGTGTTTTACTGAGAAAAAACAAGATTTGGTTTTTAAAAAGCCTTTTTCCAAAAGGTACATCTGGAAAAAGGGGGGTCGTCTTATAATCAGGGTCGTCTTATATTCGGGCCAATACGGTATTAACCGGTTATTAACCTGTTCACCTCTACATATAAGAGACGCTGACACAAACTGAAGCTGTTGCTGGGAGAACACATAATTACACATGAAATGTTTTGTCATTAATGTTTGAGGGCCACTTCTTCTTTGAGAGGTTCAATGAGACTACTAATGTCTTCAAATTTCAAATAAAGACACTTTACTGAACCTCGTTACTGAAAGAAACACAGCTGCAGTATTGGTGTTTAAAAAAATTTTGTTCTGAATTTCAGAGGTTGCCATAAAATAGTTTTCCCAATGTAAATTAATATTTAATTAATCTGAACAGCAAATGACACATGAATGAGTGAGTGTGTGGTTCCTAACCTTGGCTCCAGGTAGGATCCAGCTTCACAGATGTTGTTCTGGGTAAACTGCCACTAGTGGAGGAGATGTTCAAAGGAGTCCTGGCCTCGTCTGAGTGACCTTCAACCTCCATTTCCTGCTCCACTTTCCTATTTCCCAGCAGATCCTCTAAAGTGCTAGATTGGACCTTATCGGTCCTCTTTCTCTCTCTGTCAACCTGGGGGGGTCTGATCATAGTCCATTCATCTGGTGTGCCAGTTGTATGATGGATCTTCATGGGAATGCCGGAGGATGTAAGAAACAGTCCATCGCTGCTGGCAAACTTTTGAGAGACAAAAGGTTTAGATAAGTGTAGTCTGGAACCAAACACCCTCATGATGTTCCTGTACTCCGTCTCATCCTGAAGAAGTTCCATCAGAATGCAGAGAGGTGACTTGCTAGCGCCCGAAATTGGCTTGCCAATCCGCTTCAGGTGACCCCGCACATGATTGGAGAGGCCGGTCTTAGTGTCAAACCAGCCCAGGCACAGCGGACAGGTATGCTCGGTTTTAGACTCTGGCTTATCTGCCATGATGAAAGCACATAATTACTTTAAATGAATAAGTTACATGTAGAAATGTTTGCACACATACATAAATATAGGTTATGCATGTGTGATTTTAGTTTGAGAGCAGTATCTAAAATCACAATGACTTGAACAAGGAAAGGTGAACAATAATCACCTTTTCTGATTCTGCGATTCACTGAGGGGATTTTTCTGCGTATGCGTGGCTGGCGGTCCTGAGATGCCACTTGCTCAGGTGACACCGCATGACGAGCATCATAACTTAGCCCCACCCTATGTAAGTGTCCTCTCACATGGTTGGACAAGCCCACCCCAGACTCAAACACTGCAGGGCAATAGGGACAGCACTTCCTGCCCACCAAAGGCAAAGGGTTGACAATATACTCTGCATAAGGGTCACTTTGCTGATAAACAACATGATCAGAGATATCCTCACTTATTATACTCTCAATACACTCCTCCTTCACTATAAATGTACAAATATCATCACTGTCCACCTCTATGCTGTTGTCTGCATTAGTATCATTAGCATAGTCCGGAATGTTGTTGTTGAGAGGGATGAAAAAATCACTGGGGGTATTGCTATGAAACGGATCCAAAAACTCTTTGGTGCAGTCGCTAAAATCCTGAGCACCTTCATAGTCATCTCCCTCTTGTGGTGTAGTAGAGTCCCATTGTGGGGACTCAGGCTCACATTTAGGAAGACGCACATGAGGAATATCGGCATGGGTGTTGCGGTACGGGATTGACATTTTTCTTTTCGAGGGTATTTTGTGACGCAGCATTTGCAGCGCTGAAGTACTACCGGTTGAAGGATCTTTGGGACTGCTCTCAGTGCCAGGGTTCAGACAGGCTGCTTTACTCACAAACTCTGTTTTCGTTGTAAGATGTACGTCAAAGCTGGAAAGATATTTTGTCCTCTTTTCGGAGACAGCGCTTTCATATTCTTGATTGTCTTCTTCGACATACGGGAGACCTGTTGTCACGTCTATTTTCTCTGTAGGCAGAGGGGATAATTTGCTTGGCTTGTCACTTCTCAGTGAGAATGGTGACAGCTTGTTTGCTGGGCTGCCAGGGCTCCATTTGATCAGCGAGGAGCTGAAACCATCGCAGGCTTTTTGTGCTTCTTTGCATCTCACATTAAGGTCAGCTGAGCCATTGGGCCTAAAGGGCAGTTCACCTCTATCCTTAACAGACCGTTTCTCTGAATCCTTATTTTTGGGTTGGCCCAACACAGCTTTTAAGTGGTCATCCATATTGCTGTGTGGTTGAGGTTCATAATTCTCATAATTCTGTCCGTGAATAAGCTCCACATGCTTTCTGAAACTATATCTATTCTTACTTCTAAATGTGCAATTTTTACATACAAAAAAGTCACCCGTCTTGCCACATGCGTTGTGGTGAGCTGTGCACTCGTGTGCCTCCATTTCAGTCGTAGTCATATGATCACATTCCTCACAGCTATAAGACGGCTTCTCCATCTCATTAGTTTTGCCAGGATGGACGAAAGTTTTGGGGCATTTCGTTCCAAAGACACACTGGGGACATTGAAGACAAGCTCTTCTTCCCTCGACATCTATCTTACTGAAACCTTTAATCTCTTCCATCAGCCTCTCCCTCCGCACCTGGTGGATTATCATGTGCCTTTGCAGAGAGGTTAGGTCTCGGAACGAACGCCCACACTCTCTACATATAAAGGGTCGGGATATGTCTTCTTGTCTCACCTTATTATTCCTATCTAAATGATACATCATATGCCTATGCAAATGCCTCTTCTTCTTGAAATTACCATTGCACTTTGAACACGGGAAGAAGGACTGCTCCTCGCCTGTTTTTGTCTCTGTCTTTAACCGTGCCGATTTTTCACCCATGTAGGTGTTTGTTTCTACGTTGCTGCTGCCTTCATCACATCTCTCTTCCTTCTCGCTTGAAATTAGCTCCTGCATGGCAGCTGACTTGTCGCAGAATTTCTCCAGGTGCAAGCCGGCATATGCTTTCAAACTTTCCGGCTCTTTCCTGAAGGCATGTTCTTTGTTAATGGACGACTCAAAATCGGAGTCTTCGTCGGTTAGGGAATTCTGGCATGCGTAATCAAAGCCATCATAAACCTGTCCTCCAGTGTCAGCCCTCTCCATGGCATGATTTTTACGCATCCTCCGTCTTTGGTTGGCAGGTGGAGCTCCATCAATCTCTACCTTTGTTCTTACTCCATCACCTGCTACGCTGCTTTTCAACAGTATCTGCATGAACTTCTCCTGCAGGCCCCACTTCAGACCATCACAGTCATCAGAGGAACTCTCTGACATTTCCGAATCAAAGTCCCATAAGCACCCTGCTTTGATTCCGTTTCTAGCCAACGGTCGGCTGATTGGCCTGTTATCCAAGCCTTCCCCCACCAGCACATCTAAGAGGGCCTCACCATCACTGTTGTTTGATTCAGATGAGGCCCGTGCGGGCCACACTTTTAGGGCGCACCCTTCTGTTTTCTGCCGGGTGTCTGATTGAAGCTCACTGGGAGGCGGTAACACCTCAGGGCTGGTGTCTGTCCCGGGCAGAGGGGACATGTCTTTGTTGTGGACGCAGGGCTCCTCTGAGGTACAGCGTGAAGCAGCTCCATTAACAAGTGCTCCTGAAGGCAATGAGTCGTTTGTGCTGGGGGCAGCAGGGACGCTACCACAGACAAATGGGTTCGGCTGGACTCCATTTAAAGGGTTTTGGTGACTGTCCAAGGGCAGAGGCTCTGGTGGATCCAAGCTGTTATTGTTGTTGTTGTTGGGAGAAGATGTGCTTGTCAGCTCTTGAGTGTCATCAGAGGAAGATTCTACCTCTTTGTCTTCCTCTACACTTTCTTTTACTGCTGCCATAACAGAGACAACACAGTCTGTGAAAGAGAGACAAGCGATCAGTTTCAAGTCAACATCTCCATATAACTACTTATAAGGGTCAATGTTATGGTGGACACTGTGTCCTTGATAAAGGACAAGAAAACACATAGGTGCCAAGTTCTTTTTGTATTCATGTTGATTTCATTTTTTTTTTTTACTTTCAAGAATCTTTTCTAAAGTAATGTATATAATTTATAAAATAATTTATATATATAATTTCCTGTATCTTTTTTTTTTCTTGTTGGTTGGAACATTTATACTTTATAGGCTGCACCACATACCTTTAAGCGCTCAAAGGTAGTTAAGCAGTTTTGTTATATAAAATATTATAATTCATTATGATATAGGTACAGTTCTTTTACACTGATATTTTTGTTTGTATGCAATCAAAAAAAATATCAAATTAAATTTTAATTCATAAATTAAAACACAGACATCAAAAAGAGTTAAGGTCATTGTATGTAAAAATTGTGTTGTAACGTATTTCTGAATAAATTAATAGACCCTATGAAAAAAAGTGCATCACGAATATGTACCATCAAAGAATCACGCTCTCTAAAACATACTAATGGTGGCCTAAAGAACATGGCCATCATTTTTTGCCACAATATGCATCTCAAACACCCACTGTCACCACTTTTTTTCACAACACCACCACAACGTTAGCCCTGGAAGTCCTGGTGAGGAAGCTTAATTATGTGAACGCACCTCTGGGATCTAACCTTCCTGTTTCTCCCACCAAAGTTCTCAGTCGCCTACTAAAATTGACCAATTTCCATGGGAACAAAGCACACCACCAATAAGATCATATTATTCTGTCTTATCACTCTCTGATGGTGCCAAAGCACATCCCAGCACGAGACTGTTGTTGCTTTAAACCTGACAAATTGGCACACTGCACACACACACACACACACACTCAGGTAGAAATGCTCCCATTCATGACTAGCCAGAGAAATATACCTCAGGTGTCATCAGCCGATCTAATTATATTTGATGGTTTTCAACAGTTCAACACCAGCAAACCTGTGGGACAACAGGACTATGTTTAAAGGGTGTGTTAAAGGGGCCCAGGCTTGCTGTTGTCCTGCTAGGCCACAGTGTATGCTCTGAGGATTTGACATTCAGCACTAGCTGCTCTCAACAGGAAGCCGCGTTGCTAACGAAGTGTTAAATTCAGTGTTAATGAGTGGCTTCACTGTTACCACCTCCTAGGTAAACCTTCCGAGATCCATATTCTCTCCATCTGTTGGGGTGTGAGGGGCTTTCGGAGGGAGAACAGACGCTCTGCATTTAAAAACTAACTTCACTGCAAGCCCCTAAACAGCAGGGTGGCAAAGCCTCAGAATATGATTTCAGCTTTAAATTTACAGGCCTCATTAGCTTCCAGTTTCCACACTGATCTGTTCCATACATAACAAACAGAGTTCAACTGCAATGCGTCTTTTAAAAATTAATTCGCTTCTATTTACTTCATTTAGTCAATGTTAAAAGGCTGCCTTTGCCTTGCTGGAAGCTATTTACAAGGATTATGAGCTTAAATACATTTACGCTCGGCACGGAGATCAATCTGAAGCGATTAGCTCTTTCTCTCAATCTTGCTCTAACTCTCTTTCTTCCCTCCTTGAAATATGCTCAGTAATGAGCATGTTTGAATTCACAAACAACAATGAATCAGAGGAGGTCCCCCTGTGATCAGTATAAATTAACTGCACAAGTAAAAGAGCACTTAACACTTACATGACACACATATGTCGTGCTCTCTCTCTTTCTCTCTCAGCCCCTATTCTTTCCATCAGCACTTGTTCTAACACTTGGGTTGCACCTCATCTTGAGGTTACTGCTGAAAAAATAAGAGGTGATAATTGCATATTATCATTACACATTATTCTGGAACCCCAGAAGGTAAACTTTTCTTGGATATTTATTAATCATAGGAGAATACAAACTACTTATGTTCCACTTTGGTGTTTTCAACTTTTTTTCCACCTACTACACTTTTATGATGGTGACAAAAGGCCAAAAGTTGGACGTATGTTCCAAGAATACAATTATATGGTGTACTACAAATGCAAAGAACCATAATGTATGTTCTATAAATATGAGGAATGAAGAACTCAAATCAATCTCTATTTAAAAGTAACTTCCTAAAGTAGGGTGAAGACACGGACCTACTGTATATTGCATTTTCCTTCTGCACATGTAAGCTATAAAACAGAAATTGATTCCCAAAACACTTCAGACTCATTCAACTGAATGAAGCTGTGAAACCACTTGTAGTTTTCTCAGACTCTTCCCCAAAAAGGGAGGACTAAAACAACAGTTGGAAAAACCAAGTGGGGCAAGTCATTCAGAGCAGTTATCTGTCTATGTGAATCGGCAACATGCCCAACTCCATTTCACTTTATCTATTACTCTCTCTCTCTTTCTTTCTTTTACCTGTCCTTCATTTCCCCATCCTCTCTTCCCCCTTCACAGGAAAAAAAACACATCTAAACAAAGAGGGGAGGCCGTAGCCCCTCAAGTACAGAGCAGAGAATCTTCCTCGGTTAATGGGAGTTATTGATTTGTTTGACACACTGTGAATTTATGAAGCCGCCTCTCAAGTGTGAGACTCTAACAAAGCAGAGCTGTGAGCAAACAAACAGGTAGCTATTCAACCTGACACCTCACAGAGACTGAGGAGAACCTGTCCTTTCTCGTCTTTTCTTGCCATGTTGAAGAAAAGCGTTGAGTTCAACTCAGTCTTGTGAACACACAGAGCAGCAGTGACAGGAGCTGGGTTTGCTGGGTTACACAGCACATGCTACAGCTGACGGGGGATGTTTTATTGCAAGGGAATACTCATATATTTGGGAATTTCATATTATATTTTTTTCATTATTTATAATGATTTTAATGACTTGAATGAATTAGAATTTGTGAAATGCGTTCAGAGGTCTCAGTTAATAAGTCTGACTAATAATAATTAATATAATGCAGAATGATTAACCTGCTTACCATTAACTTAACTTATTAAAACAGACTCTCAATACAAAGAAGTAGTGTCTATACTTAAAATAAATGTACCACAAGGTATTTGCATTTTGATCCACTCTGTTGGTTGTGTTTTTGCCAAAAACGTCACTGTTTATTAAGAAACAAGGATTGACCTCTGTAGTAACCTTTCCACATACACATTCAGTGTTTATATTTATAGATTTGGCAGAAGCTTTTATCCAAAGTGACTTAGACTGTATTCAAGTTATACATTTCTTGCTTGGGAATAAAAACCTTTGCACCCCCAGCACCACACTGTACTGTCTGAGCTATAGGAAAGCAAATATACACTGGATAGCTGTCATTTGTTGCACATAATTTGTATCATACATTACAACCCTTGAAAATGTCTGAGTATGTTTTATCCCCCCCTCTTTCTCCTTCATTTGTAAAAGAAACTAAAATGCACAGAGAGTGGCAAGGATCCAATTTCTTTTGAACGCTGTGTGGAAATTGAGAGCTCAGCAATAAATCTGCTTCAATACACAATCTCCACAGAGCGCGGGGCAGCTACCTTAGAGATCTCTCCCTCTGTGTCTAACAAACCGCTGCTTTACCAGGAGCCAACTAACGTCTTGGATGCCACTGCACTGCAAAAGTTGCATTTTCCAGGGGCTGCCATTCATAGCCAAGGTGATGCAACGTAGCGGCTTTGTTAACTAACCCGGATTAAAAAACAGTCCACAAATTTGGCTTTGGATTTCAAAACAAAAGAGCACATCCTTCCTCTACCCAAATTAAATGAGCATCAACTCATACTCAAAGACTCGATCACGCAGCTCTCCTCAGTACTCTTTCCTAAAATAGAGCGAGTGAAAAGCCTGCTCCTCCTGATGGTAGATTTAGGATCGGGGAGAGGGGAAAGGGGGGTCACTGGGCATGATAAAAGGGGACAGGGAGTGAGTGACAGTTGGGTTAAGACAGAAGTCATGTTCAATAGCAGGTAAGGAACATCAAAAGGCGAGTTCACAGGAAACCTATGCAACCTTATCTAGAAGGAGGATTTTCTGTTGTGTGAAGTAGATTAGTGGTGCCAGAGCTGCTGACATGGCCTCATTTGCTGCCCTGTAGTGTTAGAGGAGGATTAAACCATATAAACTTTGAAGCCTTAAACATTACCTTTCAAAATTAGACAGATTAAGGGAGGGTTGTCTGATGGGGATTTCCCGTGGCTTTGTCAGTTTAAAACTTTGCTTTTTTAAAAAGGGAGCAAGAGAGCAGGGGAAAAAAGCTGAGCAGATCTGGGGTTTCAGTTTTAATGAGGGCGCTCTTATTGTGAGCCGGGCAGTGGGTGCGAAGTAGCGCGGGTCGACAGGCCCTTAAACCAGTAGCCTCTCTCACACATTAAAGAATGATGCAAAGAGTTTGTCACTTTAAGAAGGGGGCGAAAGTTTTCTGGCAGTTGCATCATTGCGGTAGTTTTACGCGGTGGCACATCTCTTGATGAAAAATAAACATTGATTGTTGCGCACTATTCTGTGTAAAATATGAAAGCGAAATGCCATGAAATATACTTCCTCTCAGGTCATGAGTTGTAGGTGCTTTTTCAGCTGTGTTGTACGTCGTCGATTTTTCTTTATGTGAAATGTGATGATTACTGGATATCTGATTTAAATATGGCGGGGCTGCACGGGCCCGTATCTACCGCTGTGATCGAGGGCAGACTCACATGCGCTTGTCTTGCTTGAGTAGTGCGAAAGAAAAAAGCTAACTTTGTCACTGCCGCTTTGCTGAAGACACGTGACCAATCAGATGAAAGCGTGTCAATGTCAACGCTTGTCTACACGCTGAGGACGGGATCGGGTCTAAGCGAGCAGACATCAATATGCTTAAATTTGGAGAAATGTCAAGCGCCGCAGGTTTCGGGATGAAACAACTCTTATTACCTTTTCTTAAAACGTAATGTGCCGCGCAAGATAAGACATGAGCAACATAATAAAGGCGAGGAAAGTGGAAAAGGGCAAATAGTGGCAGACGATTCCTATCTAAATCAGGACCAAACTGATGGATGTAAACACATTCAAACTGACTTTTTGTTTAACCAAAACGTAATCTAAAATAACACTGTGCTAATCAAAAAAACGACCCGTTCTTAACCACACAAAGCAAAGCTTGCACTTTCTGGTCCATCTCCCCCTGAACAGGCTCCCTTAGGATATTAAAAAATCATCACATTTTTATCAGTCCCTGCTGCTTGTCAATGGCATCTATTAAAGCTGAATGAGGAGGCGGAGCTGCATCCAGACTGGTCATTAACACCAGATCCCCACTCAATCAGAGCAACTCCCAAATATATCAAAGAGGAAGCTGCATGCGTGCAGAAGGAGAGGTAGGGGGTTTGCTCGGTAGCCTGAGAAAGGCCCCATGGAGAGATGTAAATAACCTCCCGAGAGACTCCCAGCGGGCTGTAAAGAAGATGCTAACTGGGAGACGATGGGAAGCTAATGAGTATAACAGTAAATGTATACAAAAGACAGAAGGAGAGGCCCTCCCTCTTTATTCCAGTTAAGATGCTCTTATCAATAACAGGGCGCCGAAGCCACTTTCCTCGCTGCACCGTCTGGTTGTACGCAACATGCGGCACTCCATGAAGTAAAAATGCAGCTGACCAAACCAAAAAATTGTGCTGTTTGATAAGCAACAGATCAGGTGATCTGTTAATATATTTTTTATTTACTCTTGAACAACAAACAAACATAGCATGGTGTAAACCTACGCATTTCAGAAACATGCAAACATATGCGAGCAGGTCTATTGGAAACTGAAATTTTTCAGCATCAAGTTGGAATAAATACCAGGTTTTAATACTTAATTTTGATGGAATCGCAGCAAAACAGCTAAATGTGACTTTCTGCCAGGATGTACTCTGCACAATAAAAAATTTAACTGTGGTTCCACACAAAAGTGTAAAACAAGGACTGTATTTACTTCCAATATAAATCCAATATAATTAAGTCACTATTATTATTATTATTATTATTATTATTATTATTAAGCCATGAGCTGACAGAATCCTTACTTCATACTGGTCTCTACCACTGATGACCAACAGATGGCTCTGGCAACTCAGCATTTTGCCAGACTTTCTATAACCAGATTACATTAAAAAAATATGTAAAAACAACTGAATATATAAATTTAAAAAAGGAAAAAGAAAGTGAAAATTAATATCAATATCAATAATAATATCAAAAATATCAAATAGCCTAAATATATTTAGGGTGATATTTAAAATAAATAAAAGAAAGAGTTTGTTTTTATGTGTTTGTGGACAAAAGTAAAATATTTCTTTCATTTTAAAAGTGCTTTTTTTTTAAACATTTTTCTAACTCCGGTTGTACAAACGGAGTTTCAGAACCTGCTTGTGAACACATCAGTAAGCAGAATATTAGTATATGTAATGACTGCACAGGTAAACCATTCACACACTCTCATCTAGTCTCGTAATACCATATAATTCAGTGATTTCTTCCTGACAGAAATGCTCTATAATCACACATCACCCTGCAACCTCTGTTCAAAGCTCTAAAATATCACATCCACCAGGAACAATTGGAAAATTTAATGAGTTTGGTGAACCACAACCTTGAAGGATTTCACAAGAAAAATGTTTTGGGGGCTTGACAGTTAATTCTCAGGCAAACTTTTGCCTTTACCCTTTCAATCAATAGAAACAGTGGATTTAATTTTGGTTAATTGGTGCTCAGTAAGAGACACCCTTCAGCGTCGATAGAACATTCTTACGGCCTTGGTCCTATTGATTTTGGAATCTCTTGTAGGCACTTACAAACGTGTCTGTTCCGATGGATTCTGTTCCTCTGCGGTTCTCATTTTTAAAGAGTCTTCGAATAAAAATGGTATTAAATGAGTATGTAATTTCACTCAATACTTACTATATATCATGCACTACAGAAATCAAGCAATACTCAATATAATTTTCCATATATTTACACAAAGTTTTCAGCTGTTCATTTAAGACTAAGTAACATTGTCATATCGTTACCAACATTTCATACTGATACAACTACAGTTATTTAAAAATAGACTATAAATGGCATAGACGTAAGTGAATCTTCAGAGAGAAGCATTCAAATCTTTGAACTGTAACCAAGTTTAGCACCCCGCAGAGCATTAGTGATCAAATCCTGGCCCCTAGTGGTGAAGTCATCAGTGTGAGATCTGGAGCCCGAGGCTGCTGCAGTCTGTTTGTAGCTTCTGGTGAGCTGAAAGATTTTACGAGTGTAACTTTCCTCATAAAGTCTTTAATTGGAAGAAGTGTTCTCATTTGCTTATCCATGGTGTGGATAACTGACTGCCGGGACAGCCATGCCATATCTGTTTCAAAGTTGTGAGAACTGTGCTAAGAGAGAGGCAAGCTCTCGACTTGGAACGAGCCTAACCGGCGACAATCACATCTGTCAAATAATTTTGGCACACGTCCCAAGACAAACTTCAGAGACAAAGATATCGTTTGAATGCAGAACGCAGACAGGTTAACATTTTTCGCACTATCGTCTCGACTCGGTTGGATCATTGTCCAATTACACAAAATTATTTTGGCAGTTTTGCTCACACAACATTATACCCAGATTCCCCTTTTTGGCCTTTTTTTGGAGGGCTGCTAGAGGAAGATGAAGGTTGCCAGGTTTCCAGGCTGACGGGAAGTATGCCTGTGACAAGCGTAACTGACAGCTCTGATTTAATTTGACTGGTGATCACACCCAGCTATAGTATCAGAGCAGTTCACACATCTGTGCCTCAGCTCAAGGTGTTGAGACATGCCACCAAATATCTGGAACATTACATGCACCCCTGGTGCTGTGTACAGGCAGCAAGAGCACTGCCGCTCCAGCTTTCCAGCAACATTAGCGAAGACACAGATGCCGTTTCCATCCTAATTCTGACAGCATTTAATCTCTTTCTTAATGAAATTTCCACACGCTTATTAACAATTTGCAATGATTAATAACATTATTACTGTTTGCTACAATACAGAAAACAAACAAGACTAAATTGTTATTCTTTTAGAAATATATTTGGTTCCTACCAGTGTTTTCCAAAACATTGGTACCCTGGCCTGTAGTTCTCTGTAAACCCACCTGTAACATCAACATATAGATAGACAGTGAATTTTTATGTGGCATTTTACGTCACATTAGAAGTTTCAAAAGGATATGCGTGACATGTAAGGCACAAATAGCAAGCTACAACATATCAGTAGTAGTAGCTAGTTAATCAAAAATACATATATAATTAAATATTACAGTTTCAAGTAACTGCTTCCTATTTTAGTAGATTTAAAAATAATAATCTAATAATAAAGCAGAATTTTCAGCAGTCATTACTCCACACTTCAGTGTAACATGATCATTCTAATATGCTCATTTGGTGCTCAACATTTCTTATAATTATCACAGTTGAAAACAGTTAACATTTCTGCTTAACATTTCTGTAGAAACTGTGGTACATTTTTTAGGATTCTTTGATGAACAGGAATCTATATTTTTGCTACAGTACAACATATAAATTGATAGGATTCCCCAAACACAGCTGCTTAATCATTTAGCTCAACATCTTGTTTAAGTAATACAGCTCATTACATTCTAATATACTGATGAGTCTGGTGGCTGTAATGAGAGATCATGCTAGAAGTTAAATGATATGGAATGAGCAGCTAATAGTCAGAGTATAGCACTGGATAAATAGGCCTCTCTCTCTCATGGCCTCTTCCTCTAATAGATTTATGCAGGTCTCAATGTTCTGCCTAGATCAACAGCTTACTGAAATATCTCTCCGGCCCAGCTGCAGTAGTGCTGGCTTGCTAATTCAGGCCAGTGTACTTCCATTAAAACAGTCCCCTGTGTCTTCATTTAGAACACTGCGAACTGGGAGCCCAGCAAAAACAGGGAAGACAGGACAAATGTTTATCATTCTGCACATTCCAGAAATGTCTCAGTGCAAATATTTGACCTTGCTGAGTGACACATAATCAATTTGTTTGAAAATCGGCTTAGAGTATTTTCATTTTGGTCTTGCTATGTAAACTGTCTTTACAGGATTTGATAATGTATTTGTGGACATGCGGGTTGCAGGTTGCATGTGCCTGAGCCCTATTCCCAGTCTTGACCCTCCTCAATTATGTTTCGTATTAATATTTGACCTCTGAATTCACTAGAAATTTTTCAGAATAATAAAGCTCTGTGGGTTCTTTCAGGGGTTAAATGAAGTGTGCATTTTAATATTACAAGCTCTCTGAAATTCTTGATTCTGACTGGTCGATCGCTTTGATCCAACAGCAAAATAATTCCAAATAATGATCGTTGTCCATGGCAACACTTTAGAATTTGGGATTAAAATGCTCATTTAATTTGTGTTCTTGTGTTCGACATCTCTTGTGTCGCAATATGTCAACTAAAAACACAACTCAAATCAATATTCAAGTAACTTTGCAATAAGTGGGAGATAAAACAGTCATCATACCTTACTTAATCAAATTAAGCACTGCAAAAAAAGCTTTTTAAAAATTATTGTTTAGAATGATCAAGTAACAATCTGCTGAAATCTATGAAACTAACACTGTAGTGCTTCACCTCAATTATAAAAACTAAAACATTTGCCCTCTGCTTTATTTTTAAACTCCAGTAAAAAAGGTAGATATCCTTGTGTATCATTGGCCCCCATTTATCCAGTGTCTAAGGTAACAAAGCAATCAATATCTGTATGATCATTGTATGCAGAATGGTGTCTAAGAATAGCTTCATTGTGAAACTAAATAATTAAGAATGGAAAAACAAAAAGTTGCAAAGAACTGATGATCCAAACCATAATAAGGATACTTAGAAAATATGAAAGTAAAAACTAGAAGAAAATTATGCAGCCCACAAACACCAACAATGTGACAACCTGGGTTATATTTCCAAACTGTCCTTGCTATTTAATAATAGTATAAACAACAGGTAGTTCCACTCGTCTAATCTGATTGGACAAGCAGAGTTGTGAGCAGGAAGTCGTTTTTTTTTTTTTCCGCTGCATTGCTTGTTTCTAATGCTAGCTGAGTTTCCTTGTTGCTTTGGCTCTTTGTTATGGTAGGCCTACTATTTTCATTGGTGGAGACGAAATATACAACTAACTGCCATTTTTGTCTATTAATTACTTATTTATTTTATATTATATTATATTGCTTAATTTATTCAGTGTATTTATAGTTGTTATTGAATAAATAATCAAGGGTGACATTTTAAGAGTAGGTAGACAGTCTGTGAGTCACGGCTGACAAGTCACATACTTGCAAGTCAATTTGACTAGTGAGCAAATGAAAAAACTGAATCTTGACATGGTTGGCAGAAGAAAAAGAGTAAATCTGGATTTTACTTTGGCACTCAAAGTTGTCATGCAGCAAAACAAAGTTTGTGCTCCTGATAAATTGACCAATGGAGGTAAAGCAGGATTTATCAAAATTATGTGTTAGAGGGGCCATCTATGAGGTCACACACAAATAGCCTATGTTATTTCATTTTATAAAAAATATAAAATGTGCATTTACAGCTATAAAAAGTTCAGCGGCCATGCAAGAATATTTCATATAGGGCGTATTTTTCAGTACCATTCAAAACGATCGACTGTGGTTTACAAGAGAAAGCAATAGGCTGGCGGGATGTTTCTTTGCCGCGGTGCGGAAACGCGCTGCGCACAGATTCCCTTCAATCAAGGTCGCGTCGAGCGCCTTCAAGACAAGACGAGCGTCTAAACGCGTCTGCGCTCTTCAAGTGTCAAATCCGCGACTAGAGGCCGCGACACAAACTCCCCGCTGACACGGAAAAAGGATCGTCTCATCCAATGACTGACACCGCTTTGGATCGATTCTGACACCCATCTTGTAAAAGTGTGTATAAAGTGATTTTCACGGGGAAACGAGAAACCGCGCGAGTGCGCTCAGGTGGCAAGAGGAGCGTCCAACTTTTCCCCAAATACAATACTATTCAGAGCAATAGCGTATATGACAACGGAGGGGTGAAATGTTAGCTTGCGCGATTCGTGACTGGCACGGTGTTGACATACCTGATGCCCGTGTATAAGCTCTCGTGCCCATGCAAGTACTCAAGCCACTGTACCCATCTCGCACTCATCTCTCAACACGGTTAAACACACATCCGTCAAGGGAAGATGTTCTTAAGCTTTAAACCTACCTTCCCAGAGAATGACACTATAACATGGGACAAGTTTGTCATGGTACTTGATTACAGTCCTTTTTTTCGTCCTCCATCCGTTACAATGTCGCCATTTTGCCAAAAAATTCTGCAGGTTGAACTAAAACTGCAGGAGGGATGTTAGGTCTGTGCGTTCACAAATCACGCCATATACTAAGACTTAAAGAAACGTTGACATCCTATCAAAGAGAAAAATAATAGTTTTCGTCGTGTTATTTTTCACGGAGAAGTTGCACTGGGTCTTTATAAAGAGGGGCGAAGTGGAGACATACTGTAAATCCCCCGCTCGCGATATGGATTATTCCACAGACAGAGGGTGAATTCTTCTTTAGGTGAAGTTAATGCTGGTGTTGGAAAAAGACAGAAAAGATGGTGGGAAGGTGGACTTGCACACCTAGCGATGTGGTGAATAATGGAATGCTTTTTATTTTGTCAGTAATAAGTATTTTTTGCTGGAAATTGTAGCCATACTTTTAGTCTGCAGTTGAAAGTTGTTTGAAAATACCAGACACAAACAACTGTCTTGATTATATGCATACAGTACTGAATTCCTGAATTGCATTTTTAGTTTTCTTCTGTTGTTTTTCACTGTAAGATAGTATTTTGCACATCAGTACCATAATTAAAGATGTATCAAACGTCTTTTACAGTTTTTCTGAATTGCTAAAACACTAAAGCCCAATCTCTGAACCAAATTCTCACTAACTTAAACCAATTTGTCGAATAAAGCACTCTTTCTGCTAAACTTTAAACACGTTCAGGCAGTTAGGCTCTATTTGCAAATCTCATGCACTCTTTTTGCAAAACTCTAAACACATTCTCATTCACT
>NW_015664997.1:289166-303393 GCF_001515625.1 Sinocyclocheilus rhinocerous | reverse complement strand
AGCCAGTTCAGAGTGCACAAGTGGCACATGTACAGTAAGAAGTGGAGGATGAGGATGAGGAGGATGAGGAGAGAAAGAGTAAGGTTTAGAGAGTGTTATCAAGGATGGATCTGTCAGACCAGAGGGTTTTTTCTTTGTCTAGCAAAAATGACAACATTACTTGTGATGTGGACAAAGTCCTCAGGCCGGACTCGAGCACAAAGACATGATGCTGAGACAGAATGAATCTCTCCTTGACCCTGATTTTGCAATTGCACAACTTAACAGTATTTGAGTGTACTGTAACATGCTATTCATTTAGAGTTTTATTTGACCTTTTTGGCCTTTGCAGTTGGACTGCAGTATGTTTGCAGTATCCAAGCTTTGAGTGCAAGTGAAATGGTTTTGCAGTTTGATTTTGATGGAAGAGTCAGAGGTTTCGTGAATTTAGTTTGAGTATTTGGATTTGTGTTTAAGGTTTTGAGAAAATTAGTGATGGTTTGAAGAAATGTGTTTTATTCAGAAAAACTGTAAAAAAAAAAGTAATTAAAAAAAACATATCTAACCTCTAGTGTAATTGAAATTTAAAATATTCTTTCATGACATTGTGAGTGACAAATCCAGTTTGTTTGTTTTCATTTTTTAAGAATATTTTGAGCCATTCTGGCATCGATGGCAATAAACAATGCTAAATGCAAATATTAGCATGCAGTTAACAGTATAATTGTGCATAATAAGCTACAAAAAAAAGCTACAGATTTCTATGAGTGTGTTTGTCTTATATTCAAGAAAACTCTATGAAGTTTTGCTGCAAATGCATCTGTTACTTGGTAGAATTGAACCAAGACAGATGCCAACATGGACAGGTTGTGTGCCATCTTCAAATGCCATGAACAAAACTATGCAAGGTAAAAGAAAGATGAAGAGGTGTGTTTAGCCAGTTGAACAGCACACATTTTTATGTTAAGGTGTTTTTACAAGCATACATTTAATACAGTTATTAGCACTTGTAGTTAGCATAAAAAAAACTTGACATCAGCTGGGCTATGATTGTATAGCATTTTTGTTCTAGGCCTGGATCTATCTATCTATCTATCTATCTATATATATATATATATATATATAGATAGATAGATAGATAGATATAATCATATTACACATCATTTCTATTTGCTCTCTTTCATTCTCACAGTCCTGTGCAGCTTAACATGGTTGAAATCTTTTTTTTTTCTTCAAATGTGTTTGACAACTTGAGCTATAAAATTCAGAGAAATATGTGATGAAACAGTGAAATCAATTGAATATTATAAAATAAGTGCATACCTGTAAACTAAAACCAACTCTTACAGTTTAAAAATATCTGGGTCAAATGATGGAGCACAGAACATTAAACCCAGGAAAGTTAATTAATCTGGAGAGTGTATTTTACATTTCTGACGAAATATCAAAATTAACTTTAGGCCTCTGTTTTCAGAGCATGAAGAAATTATTTTAATGGCCTGCCAAGCATACGCTGAAAAGTTTGATTTTGGTCTGCTGGAACAAGAGCAGAGAATAATTTATTATGCTGTTTGTGCCTCACGTTAGTAGTTATCATTCCCTACCTTGGGGTACAATTGGCCATTTTTATCAATTTTCACTGGCTCACATTTTTTCTTGATCCCGTACGCTGCCGACTAAGCTTGAGCCTGGAGCAATGGTGTCGAAACATCACAGGAAAGCACATTATTATACTGCTGCCTGTTAACAGGCAGAAAAGAGACAGTGTACCCGTTTAAATCTGGGGGCAGAAGAATGAATACAGAGGATTAGAGAGTTCATCATTTCACCAGAGGTGGTTTGTCTTTAAAGCAGAGCAGAGCAGAAAGCACACCGCGTTTCATCCGTTCTGTTTCACAAGCAGCTCTGAGACCTAAACATATATATGAAAGACATTCATTCACTTGCTTCGCCCATCAACTCAAGGTCACTCTTCTGCACTCACCTGTCCTTAAGGAAGAAGTTCAAAGTTTGTGGGGGTACACTGTTTAATAATGTCTTTTGAAGACCTGATATATATATATGATATATGAGCAATATCACTCGAGTACGAGAGTAATATTACGTTTATACAACAGTTCGACGGAACATGTGTAATTAAACAAGAAACAACGGAGTGCCTAATAAAACCCTCTTTTGTGCGGAACTACTTCCTTCCGCCACGGATTCAAAGCTCAAGTTGACAGTTAAACATACGTCACTTTTAGAATTCGTATCAAGGGCATGTGCTGCTTCAGTTAGGTTATTAGTGAGAAATAATGAGGTTATAAGAGAGAAACAATGCGGCAAGACGTGCATCCAAATGAGAGAGAGAGAGACCGCGAAGCTAGACGTTTCTTCTTATATTAACTAACGTACTCTACGATTAGCTCAGTGAATAATTAAAAACAAACATAGACCCGGCTAGAACAATGCAGATGACCTGAAGGCCGCTATCAAAGCAACCTGGGCTTCCATTACACCTGAGCAGTGCCACAGGCTGATTGCCTCCATGCCACGCCGAATTGATGCAGTAATTCATGCAAAGGTAGGCCCAACCAAGTATTGAATGCATAGAAACGAACATACTTTCAGAAGCCTGACATTTCTGTTTAAAATATCCTTTTTTTATTGATCTTATGTAATATTCTAATTTTTTTAGATGCACCTATATATATATATATATATATATATATATTAGGAAATTATGGAAACAAAGTAGTGAATGTAAGAGAATAAGAGGATGTGAGCTGTGAATGCATTTCCATTCCAGGATGAAGTTTCCTCTTTGCAGAAGATGACAAAGCCACAAGGTGGCAGAACGTGTGCGGACATGCAAGGTCTTGGACAACATGAATTGAAATTCTTCAAAAGAATTCTAATAAATTATACATTTATAGCCTAATTGGGGCATCAGTCTTTCCAGTGTGTTCATGAAGCAATTCAGTAGATGTGACATTTTGCAATAGCTTTCATGTTTTTAAGGAATGTTGTTAAAAAAAAAAGGACAGGCAATTTTTCTTGTCTTGTGTGCCGTGTATCAAACAGTATCATTTAAATTGCAGCATTTATTATTTATAATCATTTCATTTTATGATAATAGAAATATGATAGTCTCTCACAAATAACCAAAAAGAATAATGATCTTGTTTGCTTTTTACTTGCTTCTCTTTTTAGTCGGTCTGTGAGTTGTTTTCAGTGTCATTATATGTAAATGTATCGAATTCATCTCCACTTAACTTCCTGGAGTTTGTTGTTGTGGAAAGTGTTGACAGCATTTTTGTTGTAAGTTTATTTGATTCTTTTAGTTTTCACTCATAAGCATTCACTTTCCCACTCTGTATTGTCTCTTCCTAGTTTGAAAGCGTTCTCTGAGTTTCGTAACTCTGAAAACTTTCCCTGCCAGAGGCTTTGTCTACCTCTTTTAACTGAGTATTGCATGCGTGTAAACTTAGCAGAGCTGTAGTTTATATTCTTTGTGCTGTGCTTTCTGAATGTTATTAGCAAAGCAGTTATGGCAAAACAGAGAGTTTAAGGTTATCGCACCATTCAATTATTCATGTCAGAGAGGTATGATGTCTTCCCAAGAAGTTTTGTTCTTTGTTGAATGTTGATCTTTCTGTAAACAAGATTTAAGAACGCTGGATTTGAAATAGATTACAAAACCAGAGCTGTTTTGAGTGCAAGCCTTCGGCTTTGATGTTTCCTTTGTTGGGGGTGCTGAACAACGTTCATCAGAAATTGAGAGACCTTGGGCAAGAAGCGAAGACTAGTTAGTTCTGCACACTAGAGATATGGGCAGCAATGAATGTTTCTCTAATATTTGTTTTCATTCCATTGAATATCGGAGGAAGAAGAAAAAGAGAAAAGCTTTACATATCACCGATTCTTTTTCTCTTCAAAAGACTACGAAAATCTTGTGATTCTTTTGGTACATCCTATGTTCTTGCTCATTACTGCAATAAGCCATATTGCGCCTCCACAGATCATTCTAGAAAGAGAATTGTCAATGACCCACTGCTGTTTTCCACTTAATGTATTATTACAAAAGAATAAAAGATAGTGGTGGGTTTGTGCCAAGGCTACAGGAACACTGTCAAAAAAAAAAAAGACCTCTGGCTGGAATGTTTCTTTTGGGGCCCGTCAAATAAATTGAGTCCTTTGGTAGATCTCTGTGTTTCAAGCTTTACTAGAAAGTCTGTTCATCTCCATTCTTTGACAATTAGAGGCAGTACTATTGAGAAACAACAGTGATTTTCTTTTTCAAAGAGAAACATAATTAAAGCAAGTGCCTATGTATCATATATAGCTGTGTAGATGTGTGTTATTTGCTCTGAGATCTGGATAAGTACATGGGGGAGTCAGAGTTGAATCAACACTGCCATAGGAATCCATGATGATGTATCAAGACGCTCTTTTTATTTCACCTTCTTTTGTTTGTTTTACCTTTTTTTTTTTTCTAACCCAGCTCTCTTCATACAATATCATCCAATTTTAGTTTTTTAGTTTAACTGGCAAAGTGTGAATTAAAAAACAAACATTATTTCAATGGGACAAGCTAGTTGTCATTTTTTTAACTTATTTTTTTTCAGATTTTTCTATTGAACATTTACAAATTATGTAATTCATGACCTTTTGCAATCCAATAGCATGTTGTCACATTATATGGGATTGATTGTCAAAATGCTTGCCAGGGTTTTCATCTAGATTTACATAAATATAAAAAATAAATATAAATATTAATAAACAAATTAATAATATTAATAATAATAACCTGTGAAAGCCTTGTCTTAGTTTTACTGTTGTCTCTTTTTACCCAAAAACACAAATAATGATTGGTGTTTAGTTTCACAAAACAATATCCTAATGTACAACACTTGAAACCTACGTACACAATCACTGCTAGAGAAAGCAAGCATTTGTGTATTTTGACAGTTGACACAGTGACAACTTGCCCCGGTCTCCCCACAACACTTCTTACAAAATGAAAAAATCAATATAAAGATGATGGATAACCTTTACAATAGGGTCCCATTAGTTAATGAGTTAACACAACAACTAACATTAACTAACAATGATTATACTACAGGGCTTTTGAATGCTTGAATCTGATTGGTTGATGAACGTTCTAAGGTGTGAAATTATTTTCAAGGAAAGGCACGGCTAAAATAGTTCCAGGCAGGTCTTGACCGCATTACATGTCAATATCACTTCGCCAAATAATTTCAGTTATTTTAAAGGTCCTTAAAGTCAAAGCCAGGAAAGCAAGCCTGCAACCTTTAGCCAAAAAAGTGTATGTTGACGATTAACCGATGTTTCCTCACAAAAGCTGTTTATTCAGCGTATTAAGCCTCTCCTCCATTGACATCTATTTAAAAAAAGGGCCTCTGGTCTCCTTCCCTACGTACCGCCAAAGCGGAAGCGTTAATATTAGCCGTTACTCTTTTTTGGCTAAAGGTTGCAGTCTTGCCTTCCAGTGGCTTTGTTGAGTGTCACACAACTCTGACTGAAATGCAATGACGTCAAGGCTATAATGTGGTTATCAGGGCACATGTGATCCAAGCTGACGGTTACACTTTCTGCAATAGTAAGTAATACCAAAGACTATTGAGTACCCAAGACATGTCTCTCGTATAGTTTTGAGTGGGGAAAAATGCAACGCTCAATATGGCCGCTCTATTGCTCTATCTTCTAAATAAAAGAGGCAATCGATAATCGGTAAAGTCATCGCGTCACTGCACCTGCCGTTAGAAGTCCCGGTTGCTATAGAAACAGTCAGCGTTCTAAGACGCATGCTTAGGACTGTGCATGTGCACTGGCTGGTCTAGACTGAAAAATAAGCTTTTTTAACGCTATTTGTGCAAAAGAAACAACATTTATGAGACTATTGTTCTCAGATTTCATTGGTGATTTCAAATATGACATTTAATCATAAGCTTGGCGAACAGTTTTGTAGAATTAGATTTTTCCCCATTCATAGAGATAGAAGCTGCACTTGCATGGCGTTTCAAAGATGGCCGCCAAGTGAAATGACTTGCCTTAAAGGGACTTTGGTAATACAGACCCTCTCATCTCTCAATAGTAAGACAATCTCTGTTACAGCTTACAACAGCAAAAGAACCAAAACCCACGACGACACTGACCAAGCAAATAAATATAACAAACAATAGGATAAAAATGACAAAGTATTTTCATGTTTTTGCCTTAAAGTTACGTTTTATTATGTAGGCCTAACATAACATCTGAACAATGTCATGAAGTGTGATAACCGTAGTTTAAGCGGAATAATTGACTCCTATTCGTTGAATTATTACAAGATAATGCACACCCGAGGTGTAATGGCCGCATCACCACCTCGGGTGTTTATTATTTTCTCAAATTTAAGCGGAATAATTGACTCCTATTCGTTGAATTATTACAAAATAATGCACACCCGAGGTGTAATGGTCGCATCACCACCTCTCGGGTGTTTATTATTTTCTAATAATTCAATGGCCCATCATCAGTTATTCCTTAATACAACTGTTTATCGTTAGTTTATGTTAGCTCAGGTCCATTAATAAATAATACTAACAGATATAACTTTTGATTTTAATAATGTATTAAATGCTGAAATTAAGATGAATTTTCTTTAGAACTTTTTCATTGTTCATGTTAACAATGGTAACAAATGTAACCTTGCTGTGTAACCAGATAAAAAGCGATAAATTGCAAGTATATTAGTAAACCTGGGTACTAATTCTGATTCTTCACTGCTGTTAGTTTTGATTTATAGAAAATTATTGTTATAGATAAAAAAAATATAAAAAAAACAGATACTAAATGCTGCATTCTTATTGTTCTGGCTCTCGGAACAGCATGAGGCCAGCCCTGTTGAAAAAACAGCATATGCTGGTTAGGTATGTTTTGAAGCATGGCTGATGGTTTGAGCTGGTTTGAGCTGGTCATGTGCTGGTCCTAAGCTGGTCCTGAGCTAGTTGCTTAGGACCAGCACATGACCAGCTAAGGACCAGTTTAACCCTCATCCGTCCCTCGGGTCATTTTGACCCGAAACTCATTTTTATTATGTTTAACAGAACCTCAAAAAAATAAAAATAAAAATAGGTTTCATTGTCTGTGTAATTAAAAAAAATTATATATATATTGTTATTGTGTGTGAAATCAAGGATGAGGATGTGAATGAGAAGCTGGAAATTTTGTTTTATATAACGTTAGTTCTATGGATGTTATTTTCTGTCATTTAGCTTTCATTGTGTCTTTCTTTCCCTCGAGAGACTAGGCGAAAATTGTTGTTTGTCTAAACGACGGGACATTTCTCATACGTTAGCTAGCTAACGTTAGCTTTCTCACTCGCGCTTGAACCCCTGACCAGCGACTGAGATTTCTTTTGTGTCTTCCTTTTTATGATTACTTTTTCAATAGAGGAGCTGTTGTTTGTGAGGAGTGCAAATGTAGTTTTACTCATAACTTACAGCAGAGGAGAGAAGACGGTGGCGCTAATATGGTGAGTGCAATAATTTAACGACCACGTTTAATTTAGAAATAAACATAAATAAAAAAGTAAGTTTAAGTTAATTAACGGTATAAATACAAAAACGGATGAATATACTTTTGTTCTATCTAGGTTCAGAGTCCTCTGAACGACTGTCTTGTTTTGGAAGGAAGAAGAAATGAAAGAGATGCTTTGGAAGTGTAAGTATGGCTCTCATAACTGTGAAAAGAGAGCACAGCTATTTAACCCTCATCCGTCCCTCGGGTGACCCGAAACTCATTTTTAAAGATTTTTTAAAAATCGAGCGTTGATCGTTATGGTATGAGACTTTGTTACTTTTGTCACACTTGAACCGGGAATACACAAAAAAAATTGAGTGAATTCGAGCAGTTTAAGTGGGTGCTATATAAAAAGTATCAAAAGTGTCCCTCGCGGGTCATTTTGACCCGCCACTGGAAAAGCATGGAATTTACGAAAAAACTGCAGATTTCTTTTTATTTAATTTTGTCACACTTGAGCATGGAGCACACACAAAAAAGTTGATTCGAGGATTCTATGTGGGTGTAATTAAAAAAGTAACAAAAGTGTCCCTTGCGGGTCATTTTGACCAGGCCATAGGAATAAATGGAATGTCCGAAAAAAAACAGCATTTTTTTATTTATTTGATTTTTTGACTATACAAGGGGTGGAGACCAATGAGTTTATATCATATTTATATTTTTAAATGTATCTTTTATATTTATTACATATTTATGAAATTGTATGAATATGCATGTTTTTGGATTAAAATTCATTATCAATTTCATTTTGAGTGGCTGTAATCATAAAATGCAATTTTATGTCATTTTTCCCCACCAGATGGCATCAGAGACACACGGTGACCTAGGTCCTGATGGATCATGTTTAAAGTATAAATATGCAGAAATTGTGTCTTTTTTTGTTTTTTATGGTGAAAAAATTTATACAAATATGCTCATTTTCATAAAAATATCCAGAATTTAATGTGAATAAAATAAAAATCACCAAAAAATAATAAAAAACCTGCATAAAAAATGTGAAAATATATATAAAAATGTACCAATATAAGCTTTCTGGGCCAAAAAAAAAATATTAGTGTCATTTTTGGCCTTTGGGTCATTTTGGGACACTTTTGTTGTAGGTTCGGGGGGGACGGATGCATTTCATTACACCAAATACACAAAATGATGTTCTTTTTAGCAGCATCATATGACCCCTTTAACCAATGGGACACAGTGTTGTAAAAATGCAAATTATGCTTTATTTGAACATGTAATACTTTGCATATTTTTAGAACATACACATATTCATCTCAGTATCAATAAAATGTGCAACACTTTACGTTTTACACAAATTATATGCTTAGCCTCAAATACCGCTCGGAAGTGGTATTACAGATAGTGTGAATTTAGTGTGTGTTAAGAGCACTGATCTTTGCAACTTTTCAGACCTGGGACACGATCTCATGTGGTCAAGACCACAAGTGTGGGTATTGGGACAGACCCTTACACTAAAAACTACTGGATACCAGTTGCTGTGCAAAAATGGTTAAGAACAGTGAAGCTAGTTTTAAGAAAAGCACATAATTTATATATCTAGTATTTATTACAGTAATGCCACTGTAAATAAATAAATAAAATTATTTAAAAACAATTAAATAACACAAACAAACAAATCCAAAGTGTATGCTTGATAAATCTGAAACGTCTCAGGTTACGTATATAACCATGGTTCCCTGAGTAGGGAACGAGACACTGCATCCTCTAGGGGTCGCTATGGGGAACGCCTTCAGCGTGACCGGTGTCTGAAGCATACATCTAAAAACGACAATAACATTGGCCGGCGACAGCCTATGACGTCATTACCCTGCGCGATCACAGTATAAAAGGGCGCTGGGATAACACGTCATCCGCTTCTTCGTCTGAAGCTTGTATCCAAAGCATGGCAAGGAAACTAGAGGACGCAGTGTCTCAAGGGAGTTGCCCCTGGGACGGTTAGACGGCTGTCAGTGACATTATCCCCTACGGCAGTGGTTCCCAAACTTTTTGCAGCATGCACCCCTTTCTAGTGTTTGACACATGTCAAGCACCCCCACCACCGTACTCCGGTTAAACACCACATTTTTTTACTGCAATACAAGTATAAACTGCTTCTCCACCAGGTCGCGGATCTGCTTCTCCACGGCCTCCAGCTCGAGCTGCACCGAATGCAGCTTGAACGTGTCCTCACCTGTACTCAAAGGTAGACACACATCCGCCATTAAAGCAACCGTGAGTAAAACAATGGTAATGTGTGTGAATAGAGTATTAGTAATGTAATCGAGATTAGCGGCAACCACGCTGGCGATGCTAGCGGGCTATATGCTAATAGCAGACTCGGGAAGTCAAAATAGAACTAGTGATAACAAGGCGCTCTGATTGTTTTTGTTGTAGAATACGATAGGGGATATATTCAGACGTTATAGAAACGAAAATGATGGTGTATAAAATTTATTTTAAGATAAAAAAGTAGACGACAAAGAATTAACTTGACGGAGCTCAAACTCAAAACACACGGCAGCAACAAACAGGAAGTGACGTGTACTCCAGCCCACTCCACAGAGGGGTGATTACTGGTTCAACCATAAGGGCAGTGTGACAGGGAGGACTCACGGGCCCTACCGTCTATGGAGAGTTGAGCTCCTCAAGGCCTCAGCGAAAGGAGCTCTAGCTCAGAGAACGTGCATGAAGGTTAAGGAGACCCCTCAGGGTGAGAAATGAGTAGTTCGCATCTGTCCAGAGGATAGGGAGCATGTCGCGAAGCATGTACTCAGAAGAGTACTAGCCCACGAGAAGGACCCACAGGTCCTGAGGTTGCAGCGTTATACTGGGGACCTGATGCTGGGATACTTCCTCAGAAGCCCAGGCTGCGTGTCCAAGCCGAAGATGAGGGCTATCACCAGCCTGGAACCAGAACCGATGAGTGAAACCATCACTGTAATCGGTCAACAGCAGGAGGTCCTGGCTTAGCAGGTGGGTCAAATCTAAAAGTCAGAAAAACAGAACAGGTCCGAGTAGCGTTGCAGAGAAAGGCTAGCATTGAATACACAAGAACTAGCAGTAGAGTAGATAAAAATGGATCGTACTCACCAATCATGGCTCCCGCGCATGACTCAAGCTCATGATATAGGCTGGAGGTGAAGTCCAAAGCCTGGACCCTCATGGAATGAAGGTTTTAAAGGCAGCCGAGCACGTCTTGGCCTCCTTAAACCTCACGACCACCATCTCGACGGAAGTGTCGAAAAGTTCAGAAGAGGAAACTGGCAAATCAAGAAGAAAGCCCTTCTCTTTCGACCCGATATCCACCAGACTCACCCACAGATGCCTCTCCGTAACCACCATGGCTGCCATTTTTTTGGATCTGCCAATGGCAGTAGCGGCCTGCTTAGTGGCACGGAGAGCAAGATCTGTGGTGCGACGCAACTCAGCCACCTCATCGGGGGATAGACCCTGCATTTATTTAACTTCAAGCCGGAGTGCAGTATAATGTGGTTATCTGAGAAGGACATGATATAAATCATCTGTCCAACAACTGCAGACAGATCCACACTATACACTTCATATATAAACAAAAGGAAATTACTGCTAGGGAGAAATTTCCCGTCAGGTCCTTTCCATGTTCTCACCGCGACTGCAACACGCAGCATGCATTCAGCTCCCGCGGGAGCTAAACACGCTCCACCCAACCGCTAGATTCACGCGAGCCGTGTGAAACTGCAGGTATCAGAGCAAAGTCGTGTTTAGTTTAACGCTAACAGGCAGCCGAGCACGTCTTGGCCTCCTTAAACCTCACGACCACCATCTCGACGGAAGTGTCGAAAAGTTCAGAAGAGGAAACTGGCAAATCAAGAAGAAAGCCCTTCTCTTTCGACCCGATATCCACCAGACTCACCCACAGATGCCTCTCCGTAACCACCATGGCTGCCATTTTTTTGGATCTGCCAATGGCAGTAGCGGCCTGCTTAGTGGCACGGAGAGCAAGATCTGTGGTGCGACGCAACTCAGCCACCTCATCGGGGGATAGACCCTGCATTTATTTAACTTCAAGCCGGAGTGCAGTATAATGTGGTTATCTGAGAAGGACATGATATAAATCATCTGTCCAACAACTGCAGACAGATCCACACTATACACTTCATATATAAACAAAAGGAAATTACTGCTAGGGAGAAATTTCCCGTCAGGTCCTTTCCATGTTCTCACCGCGACTGCAACACGCAGCATGCATTCAGCTCCCGCGGGAGCTAAACACGCTCCACCCAACCGCTAGATTCACGCGAGCCGTGTGAAACTGCAGGTATCAGAGCAAAGTCGTGTTTAGTTTAACGCTAACAGAAACAAACGGTCAGTGAAGACGAAGAAGAGGATGACGTGTTATCCCGGCGCCCTTTTATACTGTGATCGCGCAGGGTAATGACGTCATAGGCTGTCGCTGGCCAATGTTATTGTCGTTTTTAGATGTATGCTTCAGACACCGGTCACACTGAAGGCGTTCCCCATAGCGACCCCTAGAGGACGCAGGTCGAAGTTCCCTTGAAAGGGAACTGTATTTATGGAGGTTTTGTTAATGTGCATGAGTACTGTGACTACATATGTCTGTAAGTGTTATACTGATCTCAATACCTCACCCTTCTCAAGGGAATAGAGTTTAACCATGTTACATTATCTACCTTGAATGTTGGCCTTGAAAGGACAACAAATGAGCTCATACTACATGCTCCACACATACACACGCACCTGGACATTGTCCAGCTGTGAGGGTGTAAACAGGAACTCACCAGAGAAGGGGAATCGGACACCATAAAACATCATTAGTGCTCAAGCTCTCCCCATTCACCACAGTCACATCCTTCTAGGGAAGAAAGACAGTAGATGAGAAGGACACATAGAAATACAGCAAGAAGTAAGACATGCAGTTCTTGAGTGAATAAGGCCTGTGCTGAGTGTTGCAGTGATGCAGTGCAGGTCTGTCTGTCAGTGAGTGTGCTTTACCAGGGCATGACACTTAAATTGCTTGCACGCACCCATTTGAGGGGCAAAAGTAATGAGGGGTAGGTCGGGGGGTGTGTGGGGTTGGGTGTCAAACACAATAAATAGTACCAAGACCTCGATACTCTAGCAATGGTCAGGGTCAATTCCCGATATTTATATTTCAATTCCTGATTTTTATAATGAACCAAGCAAAACTGCAACTGAACTTGACTGCTAGTCATTGCCCAGTATTTTCATGTATCGAAGACTGCAGAACTGTTTTTGTTTCATTGGAAAAACTCAACTCCAAATAAAAATAACATTTATAATACAATTTTGCGTAAACTTTTACTGTAATAATTACTGCAATGTAAAGTGAAGCAAGAACATACAGTACATTATTATAGCATGCTGTCACTATTAAATTAAGAATATTAGGCATATAAATCATCAATTCGGTCTTCCATGTATTCTGTATCTTATAAAGGCAAATTAATTTAAAACATAAGCACCACAAGGCTAAGCATGTACCTCATCTTTGCATTTGACAGTGCATTTTGTGAATCAGTGGCTGTCCTTTTTTTATTCCTTCAAAGAAACACACCAGATTAGCCTAGCATGTCGGTGAATTGAAAAGTCATTTTCACAAAATGTTGCGTAAAATTTTTATATTTATTCTCCCAACCACCTGTATACAAGAACATGGTTCTGCTCGAATCACCTAAGCTAAATGACATATTTTGGCTTCAAAACAGTGAACTTCACTAAAAGACGATGACTTTGGGCTATTATTTATTTTGTATCTACAATAATTGTGGACCTTAATTATTAGACGTAAAAAAAAAAATCTGAAAACATATTTTTTTGTCTTTTGGAAGTTGCATTAAAAATTCACAGGACATGTGCCCCCTCATTTTGAATGGTCATGATGCCTTTGTACACACCAACTCACATTTTGGCCATTCCATAAAGTCATCATTCAAGAGCCTAATGAGCACCTTTGTAAGCAAAATCTTTTTTTGCATTAGAACATTTAAAGTACATCCTGCATATGACAGGAAAATACAAGCCTGAACATTGAAATGTGACTAAGCTTTCATCACTGTAAGGCAGTAGGGTTTACACAACCCAGGCTGGACCAAATTCATCCCAAACTTTTTCTGTTATAGTGAGAAACCTCAAGTTTCCAGTCATGCCAGTCAATGTAGCTCAGAGTTGCTCTGCTAGCACCATCTTTTTAGAGATAGTACAAATATTGAAGATGGACAGCTGGATAGGCTATACTCTCCTAGCCACACACTCATGGGAAATGACTGGATGGTAACATACGAACAAGTATAAGAATAGACTGACTCAGTTTTTAAGACTTTTATTTCAGGTGTCAAGTTCAGAATATAATCACTGGCTTGTGTGTGACATATTTGGATTTTGAATAATTACTATAGGTCTGTTTCAGGCAATTGGACTCTGCAGTTGATTCTGACACCGAAAGACACTGATCTCCAAAGTCAACTCATTCTTAAACATACTACTTGACATTTAAGCAAGCATTTCTAAGTCATGGAGACCTAATGCCCTCTAGTGGTCTCTTTAGGTAATTTTCTGGGGAACTTTTAGTTCTGTCAATTTTTCCGGGAAAAAGCTAGCCGTTAACATTCATTCATCTCCATGACAGTTGCTTGGCTGGTGCAAGCATGCAAGTACATGACGC
>NW_015664997.1:272645-289156 GCF_001515625.1 Sinocyclocheilus rhinocerous | reverse complement strand
AAAAAAAAAAAAAAAAAAAAAACTACTATACTAGATTGAAATATTAAATTATGTTGCTGTACGTCACATTTGAGTTTTCACGAATGAAAATGATGTGTGAGGGATACAGTAGCCTAGTTTGTTCGCTGTCTTTTTTTTAATGAAAATATGTATTTTCAGTTTATATATTTCTTTTCTTAAATGTTGCATGCACCTTCTACAACCCTTTTTCAGCCCCTGTGACTGGAGTTTAGAACACTATTTCAATGCCTTGTTTTAAATTAGTGATTTAAATTACAGAGTCTTTAGAACAAAATAATCGATTATACTAGATCCATATTAGAGTTGACTCTGATCTAATCAGAATCAAGGAATTGACTCTTTTGGAATTGGCTCTTTAGTTATTCCAAAGTTGTGGAGGGAAGACAAGATGTCATTTAGTGGTCACATTTAATTAGATGAGAGTATCTATCGAGTTGACCTCAATTGTCTGCCAAACAAACACAAATACAGAATATACGAAAACCAGTTGGTTCGATCGTAAAGGTCCAGAGTGGCTTGCAGATTGCAGACAGTGGTGTCAGAAGTCTGCTAGCAGGATGAGTTACCCCTGCTCTGCATCCCGCCAAGGACTAAAGCCTGACTGATCCATAGTGTCCCTGGCCAGAAGATCCTCACGGGAGCCCCTTTCTCACTGCACGGAACATTCCGTCATCTCTGTCTCTCCTCCTCTGTCTGGATGCATCTGTCTGCTGGCACTAGAGAGAACGTCCTGCTACACACGGTCTCACACACTTCCATTTCTCCCACTCTTTCCTCGTTACTCTGCTTAGCTCTGCTTCTCTCATCTCTACTCTTCCACGCTTTCCAAATACAGACAGTTTTCTGGTTGCTGTCCTAGGACACATGCTTCTTTGCCATCCTGCAGCGAGCAGCAGGTGGGACTTCAGCAGGTACATCTAAGATAAAAGCAAGCAAAAAAGACAACCATGTATAGCCTTCACATCACAAGATCTAATACATTACATCTCAATGTCAGTGCAGAAGAATGTACCAGCAACATATTTGTGTATTTGTGCTTGAAGTTATGTTAAAATATAATTTATTTGATGTTTTACAATGACCTATTTTTCCTACTCAACACCCGAGGAATACATTCACAACACATGTGTATACTGTTTACGCCAGGAAACCTGTGTCACACCTGCTGAATTTACTTTAACAGTTCACAGTCTGATTGGGTTAAAAGCACATAAAACAGAAAAAATAAGATTTGTTTTCCCACTTTTATTCACTAAAATGGAAAGAAAGTTTGTGAAATGTATTTGTATCAGCCATGATGTTTCTAATTCCCTCCATTTCACTCACTCCCTCTGTTTTTCCTCTTCTGTAATTTCCTGCAGGACAAACATATTTACAATTTAAAGTGCATAATGTCTTCATTCCATAAGAATGACCTGTTGTCTGAGCTTTTGCTCACATGTTTAGTTTGCTCTAATTTCTAAAGGGACGAACTGAAGAAGGCTGATGAAAATCTCCGTAGCAAGTTAGGAGAGCAGAAGAGGGTCGTATAGTCAGTCAAAAGCCTCTTCATATAAACATTTTTCCATACTTTCATGAAGTGCTTATGATATCTATATGCTCATGAGAGTGAGATATTTTCGTCCAAACTGAAATTATGTGGTTGAACATGCAACTGGTACCTGCAGACCACATCAACACATCTTTCTGGAAAGATGAATATTCCAGATCTCCCACCACTCAACAAGACATAAACAGCATTGTAATTCACCCTGATTATGTGTTAACACATATGTAACATGTGCCTTCAGTCACATGGTGCTCATGGTACAACGCTTAATAGTACAAGGCATGCTGTAAATGCAAAGCATGCTTCGAAACCTCTCAAGCAGTAAGTTAAAGGGATAGTTTGAATAAAAATCTAAAGTCTGTCATCACTTACACATCCTCATGTTGCTCTAAATCCATATGACTTTCTTGTGGAACACAAAAAGAGAAGTTTACCAGAATGTCCTGGCTGTCCTTTTGCATTCAGTGAGTAGAATAGAGGCTGGCAAGCTCCAAAATTACATCATAAAGGTGGTATAACATTGTGTCTCATGTTCAGAGGCGGACAAAGTACTCAACTCCATTACTTGAGTGAAAGTACAGATACCGCTGGTCAAATATTACTCCATTACAAGTAAAAGTTGTAAAGACAGATTTTTACTTAAGTAAAAGTACAGAAGTATTTGCTTTTAAAAGTACTTAAGTACCAAAAGTAAATTTCCTTTTTTATGTCAATGCACTGTTTTATTGCTGTACGTAATACTTGCAATACTTCTGAAGATAGAAATGTAGTGGAGTGAAAAGTACAATATTTGTCTTTCAAATGTAGTGAAGTTAAAGTCATAAGTTCCCAGAAAAAAACAATACTCAAGTAAAGTACCGATACTCAAAAAGTGTACTTAAGTACAATACTCAAGTAAATGTACTTAGTTACTGTCCGCCTCTGTTCATGTTCTATATTCCAATCCAACAGAGATTATGTGATGAAGAGAGCAAAATCTTTATTCACTGATAATCTTCCACTCTGTTTATATTTGAGGAGTTGACCCCATGATTTTGAACTTGAATATTTAAACTCTTCTGTTAATGACAAAGAATGGAAATACGGATCTTCACTTTTAAATAATATGAAAATTATCATAATGTGACCATTGTTTAATTTGGTTTTTACAGACGCTGAATTATAAACCGAGATAAAAACTGATGAAATCAAAACAGGGTTTAGTTAGACAAGCACCACAGGCTGTTCTTTGTATTGTTTAATGGAGAAGGTCATCTTCAAACACTCTTACACAAGCTGTCACAAATCATCACCAGTGTAGCATATCCTCCATGTCAAACTCCGAGCCTTACATAAGATTTAATAACTTTTTTTCTCTCTCTCTCTTACGGCTACAGTACCCAGATCCTCGATAGAAAACACAAAAGACCCCATTCTTCTGAGGTTTGGCCATGTCTGCTTTAATTTTATTCCCAAAAGCGTATTTCTCTGGCCCTTCACTTTAATCATGCTTGTGAATAAACAAAACTGAATCAAAATCAATCTCCAGAACATTCTCTCACCCAAAACATTGATTGCAACTAGATATTTGCTGTGGATCCACACAAGAATTTTCAACAAAATTTGGTTCTTCCATAAACAGACACAGCTTTAATTATGCATTGATTATGTTAAATAAAAATGCCAACACATTTTAAACGTTCAGTGTGTTGAATTGGGAAATGAGTTTACTTGTAAATCATTTTAACATCTTGACTTGTTGCCGCCCTTTCCTGTTATTTATATATCAAGCACCATTTATAGGCTGGCATATTACAGTCTGGAGAGTCAGGGATAAACACTGCTAAAAGTGTGGTTTGCTTATGTCGCAGTGCAAGCCTGGTAATTATTACTGCCTTTGTATTAATTGTTTCCCCTTGTTTTTCTGATTGTTTAATTATCCTGATGGAGAACACCTGGGTTACAGATCCAGATAGTTAAAAGAGGCTCAGGTAGCCTGTTAACAGAGGTGGAAAGCTGAGGGGGTTAAAAAAAAAACACAATAACAATAAAAATAATAATAAATAATATATGAATGTAATGGAATTTATGTTGCAAACATATACCAAACACCTCAAACAAACCAAAAGATAAAGAAAAACAAAAAGCCATTAAACTTTTGAACCATTTAATTTTGTCCTATCTCTGTTGCAATGTTTGCCAGTCATTACTATTGACATATCGCACCTCTGTATCTTCTTACTTGATTCACCACAAATGCCCTTAAGAATCAAACATACATAATAAACACCAGAGGTTTAAAAAGAGGCTTGCATTTTTTTCTCTCTCATATTCTTTAATCGTTTTTTAATTTTAAGAAGTTTTAGAATTTTGAAATATAGATTTAAACCATCCAGTCTTTATTTACGTCTTCTCTAACACCTACAGTCATATGGGTGAAGTGAAGCCGTTCTGCTGCATATATATAGGAGCACTAACTGGTTTCTCATTATAGGCACATTCCCCTGTGTGTACAAGTCAATGTTGTGAAAATATCTTGACTAGAGTGTTGCGAAAATATGCAGATGGACGAACCAGCTGCTGAACGCATTACTCATCAAAGTGTGTTTCTCTCATTGTGAGGCATTTGTGCTACAGTTTGCCACCTGTGCAGGCCATAGAACACAATATCAATAAGAGCCCTTGATTTAAAGAGCCAATGAGGTGTTAGTGGACCAATAAAACCCAGTCGTTAGTGTGGGGGGGGGACTCTTTTTTTTTTTTGTACTACATAACAGAGAGAATAGGAATGGCCATGAAATATTTTCATCTTTGGAAGTATTAAATCTCAAATGGCTGAAATGTTTTCAGACTTCATTTTAACCCTTGGAGTCCTCATTCATAACCTTCACAGATGGCAGATAAATTACACATTTAATGGTTAATTCGACACGTTGTTATCATGTGTTTTTCATAGCAAGTCGTGATATTTTGCACAGCTGTGCTCCACTATAGGATAAGCTATACCTTTAACAATATATAAGCATGATGGAAAACTGGTTACAGATGGTAGCCTAAACAAGAAAGTCACTTTAAATAAATAGTTCTGGATTTACCCTTGTATTTCTTTTACTCTTGCCTTATTTGGGGAAGAACTTTGCTCAGTTTGCACTCCAGATTAAGTCCAATGAGAGGCTGGTGGGGGATTGTTTACATTTGGAATAATCAAAAGAATATGATTTTTGTGAAAACCATTGTGGGATCGTTAAGAGATCATTTATATCATAGTCCAACCATTTGACAGGTTCAAGAGCAGATAGATACAAATGGCTCAGTATGAAGGCCAATCCACAGATGAAAACTGGCCTTCGGGTCTGGGTTTTCTCCGAGCTGTTTATGTGATCCACACATGGTAAAGTCTCTGGAACGTTATCGATCCTACAGAAGAGGGAGGTTAAAGAGGTTTGCTCTTTCTGACTACATAAACTGATAAACAGCCTCCAGACCCACTTCTTCCTTCTTTTTTCATTAAGACAAGAATGAACTTAACAGAGCAGCTGACGTGAAACGTTCCCGTGATAAACTAGTAGTAGTGTGGTGCTGTTACAGGAATATTAATATTTTAGGTAACTGACAAAGCCTTACATCAGTCTCACTGTTGCTATTACTATTTGCTTAGTGTTCACCTTAAGAGTTTAATGGCCCTCTTAATCATCGGTAGAGCACATAATGAGTAATGATATTATGTTTACATTTTTTGTATTGAAAATCATTGAGGCCATTAAAACAATTGTATTAAAAACAACTGATTTTACGACATTTATAGCCAATATGTACGCATTGCAAGACATGATGTAAGGTGTTGACAGTGACAGTGCTTGGAGATGTTGGGGGTTGAAATCCGGACCTCATACATAGTTAAGCAGTTTTCTGCAGTTTTCTGTTCTCTTGTATGTTAACTTTTTATTTCAGTCGTAGTATATAGGCACACATTGGGAGATATGCGCTCTAATATACATGGGATGCATTGAAGTATTGACAGCTCTTGGAGATGCTGGGGATTGAACCCAGGACCTCAAACATGAAAATTCAAGTTTTGTTTTTTCACTCCAGTAGGTTTTGGAGAGCTTTTCACATCACTCATGGACAATAGGCATAAACTGGGAAAAATGCCCTAACATGTATGGTATGCATTAAAGCATTCACAGTTCTTGAAGATGGTGGGGATTGAACCTACCTCATACATTCCCAGCTGTCAGCATGTTTTTGTACTCCTGCATGTTTGATAGTGATTTTTTTCAATAGATATAGCAGATATATAAGACTGGAAGACATTTGCTCTATTGGAAAGAGGACCAATTAAAATATTGGCATTGCTTGGAGATGCTGGGGACTAAACCCAGGACCTCATACATTAGTCATAGACAATATATAGGCTCAGACTGCATTATGCATTATAGTATTGCCTGTTTGTGGAGCTGCTTGGGACTGAACCTAGAACATCATATATGCTCAGCATGTGCTCTATATTACTGAGCTACATCACTAGCTGCCAGCAGGTTTTATACTCCTGTATGTTTGCTAGTGCTTTTTACTTCAGTCATAATAAGGCCACACTGGTAGACATATGCTCTAATGTGAACGAATAGCATTTAAGTATTGACACTGCTTGGAGATGCTGGGGATTGAACCCAAAACCTATATGCAAAGAATGCACTCTTCCAGTGAGCTACATCTACTAAAGTATAGATGCAAGGGGGAAAAAATCTAATTTACTATAAACTGTAATTTTAACCATTTTGAGGCTCATAATAGTAATAATAACAACAATAAAACTGAACATTATTAATTGTTTTTATTGCTCCAAGGAAGCACAAACTGCAAAAAAAACTTTTTTTTTTCCTCTCATGAGTGTACCTATTAAAGGGTTAAGAGAAGAGAGACTGAGTAAAAGAGAATGACACGCGGAGAGAGAAGAGACACAAACTCTGGCCAGGACTGACCTAAGTGCAAAATAGACTGAACGTCTGCTATTCTCTTATTGACAGGAAGTGCCTCAGGACTCTTCAGGGAAACCTAAAGGTAACAAGCCTGAAAAATCCAGCCATTATGTCGACAAGTGCCAACAGCACTGCCCTTCTCACAAATACCAGCAACTGGCTAAACACATTCACATCAGTGCCAGTGTGCTACTCACAAATACCAGCGGCTGTCTGCAAAGGGAAATTAGAAGCACTTTATGCAGACAAATTCTTCTCTCCCTCTGATCATTTAGTAGATATAAAAATGGGAATAAAGGGATCTATGATAAAATATTTACATTCTACAAAAAAATAAAAAATAATCAGAGATACATATATGAATAATATATGTACAGTGGTGTGAAAAAGTGTTGGATTGCAAGTTATCGCAAACGCTTGATTGCTGTTGTTGCTGCTAAGGGTGGCCCAACTAGTTATTAGGTTTAGGGGGCAAACACTTTTTTCACACAGGGCCATGTAGTTTTGGGTTTTGTTTTCCCTTAATAATAAAAACCTTCATTTAAAAACTGCATGTTGTGTTCACTTGTGTTATCTTTTACTAATATTTACATTTGTTTGATGATCTGAAACATTAAAGTGTGACAAACATGCAAAAAAATAAGAAATCAGGAAGGGGGCCAACACTTTTTCACACCACTGTATATACATAATATATGAACTAATTAGCCAAATTTGATCTGAAATGTGCATTTCAACTAAGTTCTTGTTTGCTGAACTGTTGTATAAAAGTAATATCACACTCACTATCACACTTTCGCTGAAGAAGAATAAAAATCAGCATGACTGTGTTTATCTGTGGCCAAACAAGCACAATCTTGCTTAAATATACAATATTCAATTCAATTCAATTCAATTCAAGTTTATTTGTATAGCGCTTTTCACGATACAAATCGTTGCAAAGCAACTTTACAGCAAATTAAGTTTCTACAATATTTAGTGGTAGCTTATCAGTGGTGACTGTCAGTTAATGTACATATGGCAGAAATGTACGGGAAAATCAATTAAAGATGTAATCAAACAGACGATGAACACTATTAACAGCAATTATTATATGATGCAATCAAACTTATAGCAAAATGTGGTAGTTGTGTATGTTGTTTCAGGGTTGGCATCATCTGAGGTGCTCTGAGGGGTTGGCATCATCTCTTCTCAGGTGTTCTGGGTCCTGACTGAAGCTTGTGTAAATCCTAGTTTACCACGGGATGTCAATCCCGTGGCAAAAGCAGAGAAACAAATAGGGACATAATTAGCGTAGCTGCTGTTCCAACCGAGCAAAATTGATTTGTTTAACCCAAACTGAAGAATAATAATGTGCATTTGATCAGATATAACTGCAGTACAAGATTATGATATGCATTATTTGAATGCCTGGCCAAAGAGATGTGTCTTTAATCTAGATTTAAACAGAGAGAGTGTGTCTGAACCCCGAACGTTATCAGGAAGGCTATTCCAGAGTTTGGGAGCCAAATGCGAAAAAGCTCTACCTACAATGCACAGTACATGATACAAAAAAAGTATCATAGTAAACTGATAGTTGTTAGGATCATGGACCTGTTTTGTTATGTTTTGCCCCTGTTTCTGTTCCTGTGTTCCCTTATTTGGTCATGTTCCTGTCCTCGTTTAGTTCATTCTGTGCACCTGTGTTTGGTTATTGTCCTGTGTTTATAAGTTCTTGTCTGTGCATTTCTCCTCTGTCAGGTCTACTTGTTGTGAACGTCATCCTTGTGCTCTGTGTCTCCCTATTGGATTATTAAAAGATTCTCGTTCTGTGAAGTCTCCACGTCTCCTCATTTCTTCGTGCCCGTGCTCCAGCGTATTGTGACAATAGTAAACTGAAAGAACTGAGGGACAGACATACTTTTCATCTACTGCCATTAGGTTCTTAAATTGTCTTCCATGTCAGCTTCAGGCATTTTCAACATCAATTCATATAAGGGTGTCTCATTTTGAGAATGACCCATTTCCTGGTAACAGTATGAAAACAGTAAACACCAGTGTGGTATCCGGTTGTATGTGAAGAAGGGAGGTATTGCATGGGAAAAGGTGAAAACCAGAAAACAGGGCAGAGGAAAGACTCACATGCCACTGCGAGTCCATTCAGTGAGGCTGAGTGGTCACCAACAAAGCAGCCTCTTCTTCTCTACATGGACCATCAATCAAACGCCGCGCTCTGATGACTGAGAGCTTGCTCTGAAAAACACAGCTCTTACCACGCATGCACTGCGCCCTGACCGACTTTAACATTTCACACATTTTTATCTTTGAACTGTACATGGCCTCTGCTCCCAGAGGAGTCAATGCAAATACACAAAATAGCTGACCCTACACTTCACCGATGACCTTTCTCTTCTACAGCCATGGGACACACTCCTCTACTGCCTGCAAAGAGAAACATACCAGAAGGTTTCAGGTAAAACCAAACAGCATGTAGGATCTATAAGTCTCAAAACTGAAGCAAGATAATTACAGTAAAGAAGGGATTACATCTCTGGCAGAGTTCATTTTTACAAGTCAAGTTAAAACTGTCCTTGTTCTGAAAGCCTGAACTCCTGAAATAACATTATAAGTAGTACACTATTATAATACATTGTTGCAAATTCTTTGATTTAGTTAACTATTCACTGCTTCCAACATTTTGTCTTAGAGTAGGTACTTGACATTTGATGAGGGACTTACACAGTAACATTGAAAAAAAAGCATATTCTACAAAGTATGCATATGTGCAGCATGAATACATTTCAATCTGCCACGTGACTTGCATCAGTCATGTCTGTTTCGAGCATTGCAATGAAATTCACATTCACATGTGACTTATTTGCGCATTCATGTCATTTTGAGCAGAAGCAAGTTAGAATATTATGTTTATGTTGTGTGTGGCTAATTAATCTCACATTTACAGTAACAGTATGTTTTCATTCATTTAATTATCATCATGGTGCACATTATTTTGTTTGTCTTTGTTATCATTTACGAAATCAAAAATCATTTTGGTCAGCTACTTTGTTGATGATAACACTGATCTCTGACCTGCCAAAATTTATGTGGATCAGTACGTAACAAAAAACAAAACAAAAAAAACCTTGAAATGATACACAATAGAAAGCCAAAACTGGTTGGCAGTCTCAAACTACATCAGCCAATTTCAAACATAAAACCATGTGCAGCGTGACCTAATAAAGGCAGAGGCTTATTCCAGTCATGCTGTTCGACAGGAGGTAGCAGGAACATGTGATCATAGAGGCCCATTCTTGAACTACATTTGTATTAAGACTTTTGTCTCAACACCTGCAGCCGTTGAATGCATGCCTGTTTCAGACTTGTGGCAGAGCCAGTGACTAAATGAACATGAAGTCATGACTTTAGAACTTTCTGCATCTGCTTTAACTTTCAGTGGATTGATCGGGGAGTTTTTCTCCACCAATCAAAATTCAGGTGCGTAGTGGTGGCAGGTAGAGCATCTGGTTGTGCTTACAGTCTGATGAAAAGGGGAGATACTGAAACAGTGGTGTATTAAAGAGCTGGTTGACAGAAAAGTGCAAGAATTTTACACAAAGAGCAACTGGCCACCCTAAAGTATCTATGCTTGCAAAAAGACAACAGCTCTTAAGTTCTTTACTGAGGGAACTTCTTGAGAAGGCACACATTTCTGCCCTTAAAGAAATAGATTAAATGGAATCCGAAACAAAGGTACACTATAGGAGTTAGTTCATCTAATACTGTCAAATGTAATGGAAGTGTATTTTAACATATGCTAAACGCTATGTATACGCTATATACGCTACTTATGGTTCAATGATTGATGTTTTGTGATTATATCTATTAATTATTCAAAAATACTTTCAAATACAACACACATGCAAGGACTTAAATGCACATTTTCTATGGCGAGTATGTTTATAATTTCTTTTTTAAATAAAATTAGTTTATCTTTTTTTAATAAAATGTGTTTTTATATTTATCTACCTTAAGCAACTTAACTGAGTAATTTTTCATAATATCTCATTATTATTATTTTGAAAAATAACCACACGACTTTGTGGACACTTTTTTTTCAAATATCAATAAGAAATTATTAATAATATATATATATATATGTAATGACCCATTACCCTCCAGCTTGAGTTAAGTCTCAAATCTTGAAAAGGAAACTAAAGCTGTTATTTTCATCATACTTAAGTATTTACAGTATGAATACAGTTATAATTTTTAGTATTACCTGCAAGACATTTTTCATCTGGTTTTAACAATGATATTTGAAATTGCAAAGAAAGAAAAATATATTCATGTGTTTGACAAAAATTGACAAAAGGAGGGGAAGCGATTTGTGTATTTTGACTTTTGACTCAGTTGTGGCCCCCTCAAAGAGCAAAACAACAAGAGCAGCGGATGAATAATAACCCTTCTCTCTCTCTCAGGGAGTGATTCGCTGTATCAGTGTCAGCCACAAGTGCAGTTTTACTGGTAAAGAGCCATGACAGAAAACCCACTGAGGTTAAAAACAATTCATCACCAGCAGTGCTTTTCTATTAGTCATAGTGCAGTCGTTACAGTTTACATGTAATGAGGACAAAATGATCCTCACACTCCTCCCATATCAACCTCCACTAATATTGCAACTCTGAGATAAGTCATCTGTATCCAATTTTTCTATTATGCGTACATAGAAATATTAAGTCATTTTCATCTCTCTCCAGATATTTCATGTGTGGGGCTTGAAGCATTTGGTTCTCATTTGGGGCTGAGGCTGCAATTTGGGGCACAGTTTCTTCTCCATGGCGATACGGTTGTTGATGTTGGCGTGTGGCCCACGGGTGCCACTGCCTTATTTCACTAGTGTGGTTGCTAAGTCTGAATGATAACACGATTTATACACAGCTTTAACAGATAAGAGCTATTACACAAATACCCACACATGCTGGATGGTGACACAGGATAAAGAAAGTCCTGTTTTGTTCTTTTGTGGGTTTTTTCCTTCATTTTTTGCTCTCATATGAGCCTGTTGTTCCTGTTATTTGTTGACCCTGTGTTTACAAAAAAAGAAAAAAGAAAAAAGTTGCAGGAATAGTTAACCCGAAAATGAAAATTCAGCCCTTGTTTACTCACCCTCATGTCATTTCAAACTAGTTTGACTTTCTTCTGTGAAACACATTTTGAAGAACATTTCAGCTGCAAATGATGAAAGTCACCTAAATTCACAAGTCACTTAAAGTCCCTTAGAGTCACTTCAGTTTTGATCTGTTCATCATACTGTACAAAGTGATTGTGAATTTAAGTTTTGGATCCCATTGACTTTCATTATACGGACAACAATAGCTAAAACGGTCTTCAAAACATCTTCTTTTATGTTCTGTAAAAAAAGAAAAGAAAACGACGGTGAGTAAATGATGCCAGAAACTTTATATTAATGTTAATTTATACAACTTGAAATGCTAAAAATATATTACTTTATGTAGAAAATAATATTAACCCATATTAACAAATGCTCTAAGAGTTTTATTCATTGTCAGTCCATAATACCTAAAGTATTAAGTAATGTTAACAAATTAAATTTTATTGGGAAAAGTTTTTTTTGAAGAAGCATACAATGCACATTTCTGTACATTGGCACAAATGTGTGGCTGCATATCTGTTTCTTCCCTCATGTTTCACTTGACCTAGTTTCTGTCGTCCTTTGATTAGTTCATTTAGTTCACCTTTGTTAGTTTATTATCCTCATTTGGTTTCTCCTTTAGTTTGTCCGGTATTGATGTTTTTTTGCTGCGTGTTCCCTTTGCCTTCATGGATTATCATCTTCTTGGATACTATTAAACTCTTGTGTAGATGATTTTAGTCTTTGTGTGCCTTTCCTCTACACGTTGCGCGACAATACATTTATTCAGATATGCAGCCACACAATATAAGAGTAATGCATTACGTAAGATTACGTAAGATTACACATGCTCATGTGTGGATGTGTATATTTGAGTGTTGGTTTGTGTTGGCACACAATCATGACAGAGCAGTTTCATTATACAGTATGTGGTATAATTTTATGGCTATAGATTTCAGCGCTGGAGACTCTCCAGTGTTTCCAGCCATAAATACTGAGCTCCCCTCCATCTTTAGCTAAATATAAAGCCACCCCAGTGCTGTCATCAAAATAGAGTTGGCGACTCAGCAAAATTAAATGCTTTTTATTGATACTGGCAGCCATATTTAATTCTGTATATTTAAACCCTCATGTGGCAAATTGGCCTGCTGTTGGGGCGGGACTAAACTGAGACCCGACCCCACAAATGTGAAGATTTCAGCCTGTGGAAAAGGTTTGCCAAGGAAACAGAATCTCAGGTGCAGGTGTCAGACTGTGTTCTTGGAACTAAGTTATATTCATTTCTTTATTGGACCATCAATGCAACAAAGAACCCAAAGTGATATTCAGAGGCTCAGGAAACAAAACATAACTAACTAACTAAAATAAATCACATCTAAAATGTAATTATGCTATAGGTATGTCTGACAACACATAAGGCTAATAAATTGTATATTTTTTAAAATGTTTAAAGCAGTTTGGAGTTTATAGTTTGTCAAGAACTACATCAAGAACATAGTTTAACATAAAGTATTTTAGGAGTTAAAAATCTTCCTGGACGAGCTTCTAATTTTATGTCTTTACATGGTATATTATTTATGTTCCACTTTATATATTCCACTTGACTATTTTAAGTGGTTGAACGGTGAATATCAACAATGGGCCTCAACATCAGTCAACCCTTTTCCTCACTCTCTTTTGAAACATCACCTAAACCCAAAATAACTCTGGTGACCTACATTGAGTCATTGTTGATTAAGACTCAAAGCCTGTTCCATATCAAGTAAATCCCCACCTAGTACATTTTTTTTTCTGGAACCTATTGTGATTTGGTCATCATGATCTCAAACTGGGAAAAAAAGAAAGTTGATAAACAATTTGACAAATTATTTTTCTTTTAAATTAATATTATTCTGGAAAAGTGCCTTCATGGAAACTTCCCATAAATGACACAGTCGGTTGATCAAGTAGACTGACAGTCTGGGCTCCTCCCTGAGAAGGTGGTCATATTTTATGTTCATTGCTCCACACTGGGTTTTTAAAAAATTAATTCTGATGCTGTCCAGTCAAATTTTGGCAAAGGCCAATATTGGCTATGTTAAAAGTCATTAAATTGTACTGTATATGTCAGTGTATGCATATATGTGTGCACATTTCCATATGTTCATCGGTGTGGATGCCAGATGGTCTACATCAAGTAATGAACTCATTGTCAAACAGTACAGTTACTAAACAGTCCTAACACAGGATAACAATACTTTATACAAGCAATCTACATAGCAATGAGAGAGAAAATGTTTTATGTTAACAGAAGAATTGAGTGCTAAAAAAAAATAAAAAGTACATTGCCTAAGAAATGTCCTCGTTGACCCTCTCCATTAGTGGACAAAATGTAGGGCCCAGTGCATACTTTTAAATGAGCACACAAACAAACTCCTGAAAGATTACAAGAATTTATTTGGTATATATACAGAGCATACATATAGCATGCATATATACAGCACATTATATTTACAAACACTGCACGATTTCACATACCATTGGAGGAAGAGGGGGAAAAAAACACAAAAATTGTCACAAATAATCGTTTCAGAGCAAGACAGTCTGAATATTTTGAAGTCTAATTCTGATAGGTTCACATTTACGACTGATTTTGTGACTGATACAGAGTGAACTGTCAAATCTGTAAGATGTGATATATTTTATGTAACATCAAGCTCTACACAATATGTACAGTAATATATTCTTGATGACAAGACAATGAAACCTTATACACACATAGACACACAAATGAGGTAGATAACAAACAGAAAGACAGCACAATCAATTTCATCATTAAACGTAGAGGAACAACACTGTCAAACACAGTGGTTTGAACTTAGTTTAAAATAAAGAGTTTATCACGAGACAGAGTGTTTACTGGAATGAGAGAAAGGCCTTATGATAAACCCAGTAAGGGGTTAACTCTAGAGCCATTAAACGACCCTCGATTACACTTATCAGTGATTCAAACTCTGTTAGACAAGACAGCATTGTTTTAAACATTCCCAAAAGACACAATACAAGGACTATACATATACTCATCCATTTAAACCAACAAACATGGATGCACAGAGCTTACAGTGTGACCAAACACACACTTAACAGATACTTAAAGAGCTTAAAAGAGAGATCAAAACATTTGCATCATCAAAATATATTTTATATTCCAAATATTATAGTGTTCTCCTATAAAAGATACTTGTAAAAAATATATATCTATAATAAAACATCTTATTTTATATGACTATGTCAGGAAAATATCAGTGAATGCAGGAATGCAGCTCACTTCAGCATTATGGACTATGTTGAGATTTAGAGAAAACACGCAACATTATATAGAAATATGCCCACAAAAATTCACAGTATGCAAATAGAATTATAGGGTGGCTCTATGTATATATCTCTAGAAAAATATAACTTTATACACAAATAAATGTTTAAATTCTTACTCTCTTTCCACTTAAAGGAGACATTTATACAAGTTTACAATGAAATTAATGTTTGAAAAAAGTACATTCTATAGGTACAGTCTGTAGCAAGCAATACACAAACAAAAAAAGCAACATTAGATACTAAAAACAAACAACTAGATGCACGGATTTGGCAGATTTTCACATCAGTGTGTATATACTGTGCCAAAAGCAAAGCAAACACCACTTCCCTTCTTGCCTCATTTTATCTCTGAAATAATGCATATACTCAAAATTAAGGCACTTATAATGTTCTGACATTCATGTAAAGTTTTGACGGTGGGATTACTCTGGCTTTGCATTCATACATTTCGTGCACTTTTCAAGGCTATCGGTGTGTATGTTTTACACAAAATCCCAAATTGTTAATGTTTTTTTTGGGAGAAATGTTGATTTTTGTGTTCACTTTAGTGGTAGGTTAGTACCTAAATATACACACCGCAGGGGCTGCTGTAACATTAAAAGACAGGAAAGTAAATGCCCATTCTTTGGCATTAGATTATGTACATCTTTTGTGACTAGGCACATTGAATCCTTCTCAACAAATGCTCGTTTTGATTTTTAAATTTGAGAACAAAATATCAAAATATAACAGTCTGTTGTTTGCTGAAATCATTACCGTTTATACTTATGTTGAATAATAATGCCCAGCATTTCAAAGTCACATTCTATAAAATCTATAAGTCCATTTTTGACTCATAAAATGCTTATTATTATAATTATCTGCAATTATCTGTACAGACTCTAACAGTATCAAACATCAAAATTTGGGTGGAAAAAAAAACTATTAGACCACTAGAATCTACTACTTATTATTTTGCAACTATCTTTTAAAAGGCCAATTCTGGGAAAGCGCTTGTGCATGTATATCTGTAAATTCATTCATATTTGCCTTTATGATTTTTAAATTATCTTCTAAATGGTGTATAATCTTCTGATAAATATTTGGTTTAGTTAAAGCTTTTTATGGAGTTCAACTTAAATTCTCTACGCATTTCATACAATATTCACAGAATATACAGTATTTTACAATATTCCAAAAACTGTCCTATATATTGAAAATGCCTCTGATCAAGGCTTTTACACCCTTCACTCATGGCGTCTGAATCTTGAAGACCACTAGTGCAGTCAGCCAGATAAGAGTTAGTATAAAGAATACTATATGTGGCCTAGAAAATCGCAACTTTTCATTTTCCGTCGGCCTTAGTACACAATCTAACTACAGAAGAGTCAAGTTTTAAATAGGAAAAATAAAGATACTCTTTGGTCATTTTTGAGCGAGATGCTAACGGTCTAATCAGATTCAATGATCTATGCTAAGCTACAGCTAAAAGTGCTACCGCCAGACCCGGAGATCGGCT
>NW_015664997.1:250259-272177 GCF_001515625.1 Sinocyclocheilus rhinocerous | reverse complement strand
GTCTTAGTACACGATATAACTACAGAATTGTCAAGTTTTAAATAGGAAAAATATCTAAACTCTTTGGTCATTTTTGAGCGAGATGCTAACGGTCTAATCAGATTCAATGATCTATGCTAAGCTACAGCTAAAAGTGCTACCGCCAGACCCGGAGATCGGCTGAATGGATTCGAAAACGGTAAAACTCAACTGTTTAACTCTAGGGGAGTTGGAAAATGAGCCTATTTTCAAAAATAGTGGAGTGTTTCTTTAAATGATTGGCATCTGGGTTTTAAAAGACTTAATTATATTGATATTGGCCTATTCATAATAGATTTCTCTTGTCAAATTTCTGAAATATGTATGCTTGATTTTGTTTAGGTGAAGACAGAGCCTTTGTGTAACCTCGCAGAGTACTAACTGTTCCTCTAGACCGCTTTCGTGCCATAATAAGTGATGTAAACAGCCTTTGTTATTTTCACGCTGATCTCAACCATATAAGGCAAAAACAACACTCTCTTGTGGGGTTCAAGAAAAAAAAGCAACATTTCAAAACTCTCTGGGATCTTGATTTGGTTATTTCCCTCACCTCTAAATGTAGCTTTTTACATCCGGTTGTATGTTCAGCCTAAACATTTCAATTCCGAATAATGAAAATAATAAGGCCTCAGGACATGCTACGAAATCACATATTCTTCCAAAAATGTACAAAGCATAATGCCAATGGAAGCATCATCAGTCCAGCTGCTCTATGCATTACTGCTGCTTGAACACGGCGTGCTCTGTGTGCTGCCAATACTGTGAGCCGCACTGCTGTTCTCAGACACCGGCTGAGACTTTGGCACCTGCTGCCTCGCTCCTGTACCACCTGAAAAGAGAAATGGATAAATAGGACATCAAGGCTTACAGAGACTTTCAGTGACTTTCTATGATTCAGGTCTCTCAGAATGGCAGAAGCTGTTAAGTCATGAAAGCATAGTAATCCTTTTGCATTAAGTGGTTTAGTTGGTGCACTTAAGAGTATATTCATTTTGTGCACTGATTAGCATAAAAACTTGAATAGCTTCAATAGCAGCAGATTGGAAAGTTGGATACAGATTAGAATGCTTGATATGTATATTATCACCATATCACCATCTTTACTCTTAAAAATAAAGGTTCTTTATCAGCATCTATGGTTCCAAGAACAACTTTTAACATCCATGGAAACTTCCTATTGCACAAAAGGTTATTGTTGTTTTCTACAAAGCCCCTCCTTCCGACAAGCACATTCTGCTCTGATTGGCCAGCTGACCCAGTGCATTGTGATTGGCCGAACAACACAAGCACGCGTCGGAAATGTAACGCTCCTTTCCATAATCGCGAGCTTCGGCTTTCAACATAAATGTAAAGACAGTACATAATGTCCTTAGTTTTACCATCAGTTCAAGCCCGAAAGGGGAACAGAGTCGCGTGACAGACACAGTGATGATGCTCGTATGTATTTGCAGTACACAAGCCGCGATTAAGAAAGCTGACTCCACTGTGATGTGACCCTGTTTCTCTCTCACGCACACACACACACGCACACACACACACACGGCGCAAAACTCCGCATTTGAACAGTCAATAGCAAATACTTAAACTATTAAGAAAACATACTTACAGTAGCTGATTAGCTCAGAATAAGCGCCAGATTGTCATAGCAAAGTCGGAATTGATCCATTTTTTTTTTAGAAAATAAAAATGGGTTGTGCTGTTCTGTTGTAAATAAATCTTAACCAATGATTCCTCATTGCATCTACTTTCGGAAGGCCAAATAAAGTGCTTTTGCTTTTGCACAGAAACACACAGCGTCTCCCTGACATGGCTGCATCAACACTACTGCGGTTCCTGAAAACACGCCATCTTTCTTTGCATGAACATTTCGGCGGCATTGCGCAAATATTTCCACATTGTGATGTAGAGATGTGGGGGCGTGTTTGAATGAGGCATTTTAGCCCGGTCTGGATCAGCCTTCTCTTTTAGATAGAATAAATCCTTTTGTGGGAGACTTTGAGGGTTGTAACTCTGCAGATCTTATACATGCACAAATAGCTACATAACACACTAAAGAAAAGGAAAAATAGAAATCGCATCATTTGACCCCTTTAAATCTATTGCACCACATTATGAGGACCAGCAAATATTCATCCCAATGCCTTAGTACACTGCAAGAATATTTGCATATGCCTTTATGGGTACAACAGTTTAGTACCTTAGAGTAGTAACACATACCCTTAAGGTAGTACTCTTATGGTACTATTATGAACCCTTTTGGGTTAAAGAAGGTACAAGGGTGTCCACTGTGACAAGCTATTATACCCTAAATGTACAATTTTTGCACATTTTTTTTTCTGAGAGTGTAATGCAATATATTCAGTATTACATATAGTCGTTTAATTCTATCAAACCTATATAAATTTTCATTTACGCTTACAAAAGTATAAATACAGCATTGGATCATTTCTGCATGGTCACATATCTTTTATGTGACTGAAATATTGCCACTGAAACAAAACACTGTCAACAGTTCTCACGTCATCTTCGGTTTAAATTACCACTGGACTTGAATTGCTTTCTCTTAAAGGTCCCATGACATGCTGCTTTTTGGATGCTTTTATATAGGCCTAAGTGGTCCCTAGTACTGTATCTGAAGTCTCTTTCCCGAAATTCAGCCTTGGTGCAGAATTTCAGCCACTACGAGCCAGTCCCACAATGAGCTTCCTTAGGACGTGCCATTTCTGTGTCTGTAGCTTTAAATGCTAATGAGGAGGAGAGAGGCGGGGCAACTGCCATGCTTCGCTCGTTTGCAAGCCATGATGTCTCTCGAGGAAAAAAAAATATTGCGCTCGCCTCGCACGGTAGTAGCTCATTTTCTCATGGGCGGGCCAAATTCTCTGGGCGGGCAAAGCAGAGAAAGGGGAGGTAACCTTTCCCCGTATGACGACATAAAGGGAAGATTCCAGATTGGGCCATCTGAGGTTTCATTTTCTCAAAGGCAAAGCAGGATACCCAGGGCTCGGTTTACACCTATCGCCATTTCTAGCCACTGGGGGACCATAGGCAGGCTAGGGGAACTCATATTAATGTTAAAAAACCTCATAAAGTGAAAATTTCATGCCATGGGACCTTTAAGGAAACGTGCAATGCTGTATTTGAATTTGGCCAAAAAAGGCATCTAAGGAGGTTGTATACTCAGTTCTGGAACAAGACTTATGTCTGTCTCATTCTTCTCTCTTTGTCTTCACTGATTATTGTTCTAGATGGATATAAACATTCCTCTATCAGGGGCCTCAACTCTGAAGCAGAGCGGCAAGTAAGAATGCATGTAATTCATCTTGTAGAGAGTTTGTGTCTGACAGAGAGTTGAACAGTTTTTAATCAAATTCCAGGTTTGCTTTGCATGCCATTTGATTCAAATATCAATATTATTAAGCACTCCTCTCCTACACTACATACATCCAAAATCTCTATAAAATGTCTGTAAATAAATTCCACCAACCCACTATTGTAAATAGTAAGTGTGTTTATGTGTGCGCTTCTCTTCTCAGCTCAACTTGACGTGTGTCTGCTTCCCTGTTTTAGGCCCCTCTGTTGCTAATATGTGCCAGAGATGTGCTGCCAAGAGCTCCAGCTAAAAACAGCCTATTTCCTCATCCAGCGCTGTGTACTAGACTCAGAGGCTTATCTGCCTCTGTACACCTCTCTTTTACAACCAATCTTCTTGCGAACGTACACAGTGGCAGCACGCAGACTAACAACATATGTTGGTTATATAATTATATGAAATACTACCCTAAACAGAGATGCATTTTGGTGTATATGTGAGAAAGAGTTTGATGGCAGCTTGTTGACCTCTTCCACTCGACCGTGTCATTTCATTGTGTAACTCCCACTCTGTGTGCACAGGGGCAGCGTCCTTAACCTATCAGTGTGATCTACGACAGGGATGGTGACAGGATTACAGGAGCTGTTTTCTAACAGACTCCTGCAACATTCCACACGTAGCTTTCCCTAAAATAGAAGCATCCCTAATGTATGGAACAATGTATGTTTTACAATTATGTACTCACAATCAGGTACTTATTATACGCATCACTCTTTTGGTGTAAAACAGTGAAGGATGTGCATTAAGTGTGAACTGAATGTTTTACTGCACTATACTATACTATACTATGGTGAAGTGAAGTGACATGTGGACAAGTATGGTGACCCATACTCGGAATTTGTGCTCTGCATTTAACACTATACTGTTGTTACTGTTAAGTAAAACTAAAATCTATTAAAAATAATTTAATTGAAAATAAATAAAACATTCTGGTTGACTCCCAGAAGCATCAAGAAGGAACCAAAACATGCTGTTAATTAACAAAATCAGAGTAAATTATTTCCATATAATATTTTAATCACATTTTGGCTTTAGTACAATGAAAATGTACTAAAAACAAAAGCCACATATTTCAATTTGTCAAACAACATTTTTTTCCTAATAATATCACAATATTAAATTAAGGGTTCTTGGCAACAAAAAGTCTGTAACCCTTGTCCTGCACTACACTACACAACAGGGACTATTATTTGTCTTTGAGACAGCCAAAGTCACGCACTAGGGAAAAACAGACGATAAATCTGTCGGTCTAACTGACGGAGAGAAAGAGGATTTTGCCTTTTTCTTTCATTTCACCAAAGCCTCTATCTTGCATTTTCCTGCACTTCCCAGGGGAGGAAAAGCACCACCTTGTTTTCAAATTTTTCATCTTTTAGCATTTTTTTTTTCATCTGACATGAGTCTATAATTTAGGCTATTCCAAACATGAAAAGAACTTGGGGTTAACGTCAGTATAAAAAAACAAACAAACAAAATGATTCCATATAGGGCTATTTAAGTAATATGACTGAATACTTTATAAAACTGTGGTTTGATAGGCCTTTAGCTTGTATGAATTAATCAGTGCCATTATGAGAAACACATGGTTGGAATGATCAGAGCTTACACCACAACCACACTTTTTTTTTTCTTTTCATTTGAACATTTAACACCTGTTTCTGACAAGAAAAAGTCACGGTTTTGATCTTAAATAAACTTAGAGGGTAGTCAAATTCAACGGTGCCACCCTGATCTGAGATGCCAGTATAAACAGGCAAATAATAATAAATTCTCTGGGGTTACCTGATCTGAGCTCTTCAGGCCCGTTTAACAACAGTGAGCAGAAACACAGCTGGATAATGTCATCCCAACTGAATACCACAGGCAATATTAATAAAAATTACACTGATTTATGTTTTTGAGGAAAAAAAAAAAAACTAGAATAAAAATGAAAGCTAATAAAAGCTAAACATGACTCCTTTTATGTCAAGACACGGATATATCCAAGATATACATGTTCTAAAAACCCAAAAAATAGATAAAATCCAGAAAGGCTTTGATCCTCTGTCAACATACTGATACTCATCGGCCTACACAACTACAGATTCTGGAACAGTGTTCAAAACGGGACTCCCTTCAATCAAGCGCCATGAAACGGTAGCAGGTCAACGGCATTGAGGACAGAAACCAGGGGCCGGACTAGCGGGAATGCAAAAGACCGGAAACGGGGACTAAGAAAGCGCATGTGCTTCCTCTGGAGGGTCAACAGAGGTCGTCGGCCTGGCGACAACAGGGCAATGCAGGGAGGAGGGGTGGGTGAATCTTGGCATTTTCAGAGGGAGGATTGTATATGTATTTTCCTGTGAGGCCTGGAGACACCCTCACAGCGGACAGGGGGAATTCCAGTCTCCTTCGGGCTATTGTACCCAAAATACTGTCGACCATCCAGCGGACACCCCCCCCCACTGCCTGAAAGAACGGAGAAGACAGATGCGCTTCTGCTGACAAACGGGATATATTTACGAGCTTGGAGTTAAAATGTTATTGTTAACATATCGCTGCTACTAAGAGAACTGGCAAGCCTTTCCGATTATCAGAAATGAGCATGTTTCCTTTCTTATTTTGACAATATGATAAATGACACAATGCATAACTCTCAGTACTAATTAGTGTGATGCAGGGAATAAGAACAATGGTCAGATGAGTTCAAGGCTGTGATGTGAATATGCAGTATTTTCTCACCTGTATGCGAGTAGATGAACCATAGTGCTCCAGTCAGAAGGGCTCCAATCACAAAGGCAGCAAAAGCGATGCCCACCACAATTGGGGTGTCCAAGAAATATATAATGCCTGCAAGAAAAATGTTAATAAATATATTAAATTATGTCTGTTAAGCATGTAGCAGTTAAAATGTCTCACTCTGTGGTCGAGGTTTCAGTACAGCTTGGTAAATATTTGATACATCGCTATTAGGAGTGTAGCAATTGGGATTTTTTTTTTTATTGTAAATTTAACTGGATATTACAGAATGGTGAACCTGTTTTATCTCAGGATAGTGTGCATGTTGTGGTTCATGATGTTTACATGCTGTCTTTTCTAAGTGTTTGGTGACCACGTACTGTAGAAACTAAGAGCTCATGCTTCGTATGGGCTTTGCAGTGGCATCCGTGAGCAAGCCAATCATCTCCTTGGACTTGCGCCAGAAACTGAATGACTTTCAGAGCTCTAATTAGCTCTAATGATCATTGATCACACAGCACAATAGACCCTGTGTGGCCGCCAGCTTCATAGCCTGTCTGGTCCAGCGCCAAAATCCCAGGCACAATAGAGGCTATTCTCAGAAAGAGCACCTTCAAATTTTCATCCCCTCTGACAGACTGATGACAGACTATCGCTGGAGCGCTCTGTTACAACAAGAGTGAGAGCTATGTAACAGCTCCCACCTCATGCTTTACCCTTTACCCTGAATCACCACTACAATCATCCCCTATATCATATCTGTGGAGGGCAGCTAAAAAATATAAAGCTTGCCATCAACACCTCTGTCTATATATGTGTTTTTGAGGCCTGGGCAAAGGAGGGAGTATTCAAAAAATACACTACTGTTCAAAAGTTTGGGAAAAGTACTTTTATTTATGGTTTCTAAAATGTTACATACCCTAAGGCTGATGATACACGGGGCAACTTTTTGAGCAATTTTGCCGGGCAACTTTTTTTGAGCAATGTTGCTTGGGCACTTTCACATTGAGAATGGATAACAAATGTCTATCTGGATACTTTAGATCTGTCGTGGGCCCTGTGTCTCATCTGGTTGCCCGTTGGCGACAACATTGCCCAAAGTTGCCCGGCAACATTGCTCAAAAAGTTGCCCCGTGTATCATCAGCTTAACAACATGAAAAATGCCTTTTAATACACTGAAATTAGATTCCACTGATTTTCCTAATATTGTCTTTTTGTGTTCCAAAGTCATAATGGTTTGGAATGCAAATGATAACAAATTTTTCATTTTTGGGTGAACTATCCCTTTAAGCAAGGCAGAAAATCAATAATAAAGCAGAATCTCACAATGTACTGCATTTCAGGCTTACAAGAGGAAGCAAAACAGAATAGGGAATAAAAGCTTGTATGTTTAGAGGATTCCTGGGAGAAGCTATGTCAGCTCAAAGCTCAGAGCCAGGGATGTGGTTTACTTTGCCATTGCCATAAGTTTGGCTGAGCTACTCCACCCACAATCCCTGTACAGTATCTCAGAGGGAAGTAAATGAACTAGCCATAATGACTTGGACTACATTTCTATGTAGTCTCCACCGCCCAAGATCTCCTCCCGAGTGTCAAACATATTTGTGCTGTTCTTTACTTCACCCTTTTTAGAGCTAGCTGGGTTTCAAAAAGGAAGTAAACTTGAGCGCAAGAACAATACTTTTGTGTGTATTTTTTGGACAAAGATGAGACAAACTTCAACAAGATGATGTGCTTGCCTGATTCAGCGGTATAGAGCACAGAAGTTCTAGAAGTAAAAATCCCATTTATTTTATTCATTGAGAAAAACTGTTTTAGCAAAAACATAAATCTTTGAAGACAGTCATTAGGTAGTGCTATATAATTTCATAGAAGCCACAAGTTACTATGGAAGTTGGAATCCAATCACACAGAGTCAAAAAAAAAAAAAATAGTTGATTACATCATTCACAATGCTTCATGGAATGAAGAATTCTTGTCGTATAAAGAGGTTAATTACACAAAGATCAAAACCAGTTTTTGTCCCAAATCAAGTTTTATCTGTTTATATGTCTTTTATCTGCTTTAGCTGTGCTTTATCTCTGACCTGACTGGTTTGGTATAATACTTATTTTTCATTACTGAACATTCTTTTTTCATAAGGTTTGGAATACACTACTCAACGTTTAGACAGTTTTCCCCCTTGATTTGCATTCTGTAGGAATCAGTGCTAGTTCAGTGCTAGAAGTCAGAACCAGTCTGCAGATTTTGGGCTGTCAGATTTAACAGATTTCACTGAAAATTGTGTAGTGTATGATGGCCACAGCCTGACAGACTAAACCTGTCCAGATGGAAGATATCAAACATGCTGATATTTTGAGCCGATTTTAAAACACATATTGTTTTAATTTGTCATGCATCTCCTAATAAAGTTTGTTGTATTCATAATACCTTCAACTTGGACTTGATTACCAGCACACCAAATTCAAATTAAAGGGGTCATGAACTGAGAAATCAAAATTCTCTTGATCTTTTGACAGATAAGAGGTCAATGTGCTATAAAAATATCCTGTAAGTTTCAGAACGCAAAACTTTCTCGTTAGTCTAAAAACCGATTATATTGAAGTCGATCTGCCAAAGCGACAGGTTGTGGAATGTGCCATTTTATGATGTAATAGTGGCTAAACCCCACCTCCGCAGAAGAAGATCAACGGCTGCTTCAACATCACTGCCTGTTTATTATAATTAAACCGCCCAACGATTCACACACGTAGTGGGTAAATAATAAGAGAGGCAAACACAGGTCTATGCAGAATCAAATGATAAAGACGGCTCCAAAGACAACAAGACGCTGTACAGTGCCAAGTTGTGGAAAAACACAGTCTTTGCATTGCCTTACTTCTGATCCCAAAACAAGATGCTGTGCAGTGCCAAGTTGTGGAAAAACACAGTCTTTGCATTGCCTTACTTCTGATCCCAACATTAGGAAAGAGTGGATGAACTTTATTTTTAATGAAGATCCAGGCCGCGTCAGTAAGAACTTCCTTTGTTCACTTCATTTCACCGCAGATTCGTTTACAAACAAGGCACAATTCGACGCAGGATTTTCAGAAATATTGAAACTAAGAGACGATGCTGTGCCGAATATATTGGCTCCGACAGTAATGTCGCACTACACAAGTGTGAGTAACTGTTTTTATTACGTGGTCACGATTGCTTTGTCTGTTATTACAGATCATTTAATATGTATTGAGTAGACCATGACTGCTCTCAGTTCCCAACTGTACTAGGTCTTTTCTCTTTCAGGACTCTCACGGCAGCTGTATCAGCCAGGTATAACTTATTTCCTTCCGCAGACACAAACCTCCCAATTATGTATACATGCATGTAATTTTGTTATAAAATGTAAAGTGGAGCACATTTTATTGGTACAGAGATGAGTATATATTTTGTAAAATGCAACTGCATTTTGGTATCCAAACAGTTCATGAGCACCACTGACATCCATAGTAGGAAAACAATACCATGGAAGTCAATGGTGCTCATCAACTGTTTGGATACCAACATTATTCAAAATATCTTCGTTTGTGTTCAACAGAAGAAAGAAACTCATACAGGTTTGGAACAAGTGGAGGGTGAATAAATGATGACATAATTTTCATTCTGGAAGTGAACTACTCCTTTAATTAGAAGCACCACAGTTACTAAAGTGTGTCGTCTGTTACATGAGCTGTTACAAGGACATCTTTTATTGAGACATTTATATGTTTATTTTAAAGGGGTCATGACCTGAGAAATCAAAATTCCCTTGATCTTTTGACATATAAGAGGTCATAGTACTATAAAAACATCCTGTAAGTTTCCGAACTCAAAACTTTCTCGTTAGTCTAAAATCAGCCTACTTGCAGCCAATCTGCCAAAATGACAAGTTGTGGAATGTGCCACTTTATGACATAATAGTGTGGCTAAACCCTGCCTCCACAGAAGAAGATCAATGACTACTTCTACATCACTTCCTGTTTAGCCCCGCCCACCAATTCACGCATGTAGTATAAATAATGAGAGAGGCAAACGTAGGTCTATGCTGAAACCAAACGATAAAGATGCTCCAAAGACAACAAGACGCTGTGCAGCGCCAACCTGTGGAAAAAACACAGTCTTTCCATCACCTTCCTTCTGATCCCAACATTAAGAAAGATTGGATGAACTTAATTTTTAATGAAGATCCAGACCGCGTCAGTAAGAACTTGGTCCTTTGCTCACTTCATTTTACCATGGATTTGTTTACAAACAAGGCACAATTCGACGCAGGATTTTCAGAAATATTGAAACTAAGAGACGATGCTGTGCCGAATATATTGGCTCCGACAGTAATGTCGCACTACACAAGTGTGAGTAACTGTTTTTATTACGTGGTCACGATTGCTTTGTCTGTTATTACAGATCATTTAATATGTATTGAGTATTTATGCGTTTTTAACCTAAATCACAGCAGCATCCATCTATGAAGAATGTAAACTGTCAAACATCTACAATCCGCCACGACTTTTCAAACAGAGCGTTCCGATGAAGGGGGTCAAAACAGGACAGAAAATAGCCTCTTACTTCTAAATGATGATGTTTTTTGATGCAAAAAATCTTGATAACATTATAAGTGGACCTCAGAGAACAGTACAAAATAAAAAAGGCAGTTCATGACCCCTTTAAGACATTTACAACAATCTAATTTGAGTTTGTACCTCTGTTTTAGACCAAAAGGGTAGGGAATTATTGATGTTTTCTGATCATAAATCTGTTTTCGGATGGCAATGTTTTGTTCTGCTGTGTTTTTCACAAAGCATGGCACTCCCACAAACTGCCCTCTTTGATTTGTAGATTAAGCCAAATACTTTGGGATCCTGTCCAGAGCGGCACTTTGAGCCTTTTTGAGAGGTTGCTTTTCTGCCATGTCTGTACAAGAGTCGTCTTTGTGTTCAAAATCAGACGCAAAAACTGTTTTCATTACTTTTATGGCATATCTGTGTTTACCTAATCCACACCAGAGAAAATAAGCCTGGCGTCGGCAACACACACAAGCCTGTTTATGAAGAATAAACCCACACTGGATTCACATTGAATTCACATACAATCTGAATTTACTCCAGATTTCCCAAGTATGTGTCTTCTGATGCTATGGAACTGATCTTTGATTTTGCTTCTACTCAGAAACAAATACACTTACATAAGACATGACTTGGGCCAGTAAAATCCCAGCCTGCATCCTTCAGGAGTGGCAATCATTTCCTAATCAAGTGTGACTAATAGACACATGGTCCATTTGCTACAAGCAGCACAGCAACATTGTGTTATTAAACTGAATTATTTTCATTAAGGCTGCGAGTCAGTAATGTTGACTCACTCTAATCACAATAGGTGCAGTGTTGCCAAGAGGATGCAGGGAAGAGAACAAATCAGTCATGGTTAAATTAAGTTTATTTGTAAAATGTTTAGACACCACCCTGCTGTACTCGAGTATGCTACACAATATATTTATGGCAAATGCACTCTGCCGCAAAGGAGACTGCAGGTATGCAGTGCATAAGAGCCCTTTTCTCTATCACTCTCACTTTTTTTCCTTATCCTCCACTCCCCTTTTCCCCTCTCTCTGTATGGGAAAGGGAGGCCTTAAAGAATGTTTAAGTGAAAACAAATGCTATCCAGATATGGAAGGCTGGTCTTTTTGCACTCATCTGATGCATCTATGAGTCCCTTGTCCCACATCTCTAATGAACCACATATACTCTCAAACCACGCTGAATGCACAATAAACAGACACATGCAAATACACACATACTTAACACTACCACATATTCAAAGACTCCAGATGGGAGTAATGCACCACAAAGCAAGACACGGCCTGTGATCTGTGAGTGACCGACACATATACAACTTTAGACACACACATTCTCCCATGATGCTTCATATACGCCATGTTCTTCAAAATATCTAAGCCTCAAAAAAAAATACAAATAAAATAGCTTCTTCTACAAGACTGAAATGACTGGAGTCTTCATCTTATGTGAATGCACATGATTTAAAATACACTTTTCAAAGGATTGATTTTTGTGGATTTTTTATTATTTTTTCTGTAGGTCTGGTCAAGAACTTCCAACATTTTCAGAGGCCTTACCAAAGATATGATTTTGCATTTTATTTTATTTTTAGCAACATATTTTTGCATATTAGCACCTTAAACGTGCCTTTTTCAAGGGTACCACCGCAGTGACAGCTTTTTTACCTTTTTATCTATCAGTATTTGCAAAACATTACTGATTTGTTAAATATGCACAACAATGCAATACTGGCCTTAGAATCAACTGGCCTGAAACGCTCTCATAGTGACCCCATCAGACCATCCTTATTTTTAAGCCCTGTAATGTATAACATTTTTTACTTTGCTCTTCATAAGCATGGATTAGTGTATGTTATAAGCCATTAAAGCCATTCAATTTGTTGCAGCTATTATGCCTGAGCCAAACTGAGCACACGCTCTTAGCAGAGAAAGCACTTAATTTCATACACAGTTTATATGGTTTGACATGTCACGTCTCTTATCCTCATCCAGATTATGACTGAACTGTAAACATCTACGACCAAACAATGAGTCACTTTCAATATCATGTTAGGTGAGACATAAACAACCTTAACGTGCAATATGATGATTAGAGCGTCTGAAAATGCAGGAGAATTATGTGAGGGAGGAAGGAAAATTTGAAAAAGGACAGTGAAAGTTGGAGATTTGTTTTTCCTCTGTGGATGGTAATAGAAGTAACCTAAGATTTACGAATCCCGCACTCACAGAGCGTGGATTGATGCTAGCAGCTGGCGTAGAGTGACCCGTGCCAAGGCTATGAATCGAAAAGCAACTCTTAGGATGGACAGCAAAGTCAAACAGACTATATAAATGAATTAAAGATTGTGTTCATCTTGTCCATATAATAAAGCAACTACTCTGAAAATATGTCCTAGGGTCAATAAAAGGGGCTTAAAATTAAACAAACACACACAGTGCAGCTAATTTTGATTCGGTAAATGATAATGCAGTTGATTGATTTTCAATCTGATTGTGTGAAAGCCAATACACCTACAGTTTATGTTAACCAGTTAAAATTGATTTGTATTGGAACATAGTTTAATGAATTGGAACTGTTATCAAAGGGTCATCTATAAAGACATGTATAAATAATATAAAGATATTAAATAACTGAAAGAGAAATGCATGTATGATGATAGCAAAGCTGAAGGAGGTAAAGGCTATGTTCCAAAACGTGGTGAGTTGCCTTACTGCCTACTGCCTAAATAGGAATCTTCTTTCTAAGACAGCATCATAACTGAAATGGAAGTTCATGAGTGACCCATTTGGAAAGCTCTACATAGCAGTCCCTCCAGGATTTTGTGATACTGAATATGAGAACTGCTGCAAATTCAACCAACTTCTGCATTATTTGTGCTAGCTTTTTGTCTTCTTTCCAAAATGTTTCTGTAAAAACCATTAACCTGAGGGGAGAAAAGCAATTTTAGCCAATCAAAATCCACAATTCTGAGTGCATACAAATCGCTCAATATGTTTAACTGTCCTGCTGCCACATTACAGTGAATTTTATCATAAAATGAGCAGAAATGGACTGGCCATGAAGGCAAAAATTGTTTTCAGTAATAAAAGGGATTCACCCAAAAATTAAAATTTAATTGTAGAACAGTAAAGAATGTTTTTAGCTGAAACCGTTATCCTTGGTGATTCATAAAATGCAAGTCAGTGGCAACTGTCACTTTGAGAGTCAGAAAAAGTAAATCAGGGAACAAAAACTTAATATCCTGATGATATATTGAGGTTTTATGAAGCAAAATGATTGGTCTGTGTAAGAAATTGAACATTATTTACAACATTATTACCTGTAATCCATTCACTAAAAAATGGACAATGAGCCAAGACACCTACAGTTTATATTAATCAGTTAAAATTGATTTGAATTGGAACATAGTTTAAGGAATTGGAACTGTTATCACAGGGTCATCTATAAAGGTATATATAAATAATACAAAAATATTAAGGAAATAAGGAAGAAATGCATGTATGATGATAACAAAGTAACTTGTAGATCTGTCCTGCTCAACCAGCGAGCTATTTCAGACAGTTCAGTCCGATATGTTGAACTGGTTCATTCATTTCACTAAAAAGAACCAGTTCAAAAGAATAATTTGTTCGTGAACCGCACATCACTCCAGGCCGCTTGCCTGAGGCTATGGATAACAGGTAATAATATTATAAATAATGTTCAGTTTCTTGCACAGACTGATCATTTCACGTCATAAGACCTATATGTATTTTGTGTTCCCTGATATGCTTTTTTTGACACGCAATGTGATTGTAGTCACTGATTTGCATTGCAGATTCACCGTTTCAGCTAAAAATCTCCTTTACTTTTCAACTGAAGAAAAACAGTCACCTACTGTATATCTAGATGGCCTGGGAGTGAATAAATTAGCAGCAAATTTTCATTTTTGGGTGAACTATCCCTTTAAGCACAAAATAATGTACACGTAATCTTACTGTAACTAATTCTAATTATACAAATAGATAATGATTATTGGTGAGTTTTTACTGCAAATCAACACAAAATATGCAGCAAATATTGTGATAATTTTTAAGAAAAAAATCTTTTGGGGACAAAAATATATAAAAAAAAAAATCACAAAATCATTGTTGGACTGACATAAGTAGCAATTCTGTACATCCTACAAAATATTGCCTACAAAGGCAGCTCATTAGATCAGAGCTGCTATGCTAGATGATGGTTTGTACCTCTGGCAGGTTCATCTCCATTTCATTTCTTCTGGAGCAGAGGGACATCTCACAGTGCAGGAAGAGCAATGATACGTCGAACTTTGATCTGTAGGTGAAACTGAAGCGTTTTTTGTCCATCTGAGCGTGAGGGATGGGGAAATCGCCTCGCTGAGGGTAATAGAGCACAGAGTCGTCCTTTGGACATATGTTCTCTATGACAACATAGTCTGACGGCATAAAAGGACTGGAGTCTGGAGATATGAAGCAGGTCTGGATCATGAATCCAAGGTTAGGATCGGCTTTTGTGGCTGAAATCTGTGGAGAAAGGTCACATGTCTCTGTTAATAAAGAAAAAGTAATTTTCCTGCGAGACAAAATATGCTTATGCTGCAAACAATAAAAGAGAGAGACAGCAAGACAAAGAGAGAAAGAAAAACTGCTTTCTTTATCTTGATTAATACAACTTTTTGACAATTTTTCATAAATACGATCAAAAGTGATTCATATAGTATGAGATGGATCAGCAGAGTGATGTTTAGATGCTATATATTACGTCTAGTCCTCTGGCAGACACGCTCAGTCTATCTTTTTTGATCGGTCTGAGTGAGTTTTATTAGACAAACTCTCTCAGGCATCGATTCAAATCGGCAAATAACGCACAGTGGCTGTCGATTTGTTTTAACATGGCACACTGTCTAAAGAAACACTGTCAGAGTGGTTACAGTTCCAAGAATCACAAATTCTGACGTCAGATTTCTGTGCCTCAAAGAAATCTTCAAGGATCATTCAGTTGTAAAAGTTTGGCCATCTGATGCTGTAAAAGCATGCATGACAGATAAGAGCTGCCACAAAAAACATTGCATTCCATTTCCTCAACAGAGCTGTGCCAAGGAGTAATTCTCTGGAGAGTGGCCGGATCGTTTCAGGTAGGCAGTCGATGATCCTCAAACAGTAATGCGTAAGATCCATAAATAACATTGACTTGACAACAGTGACTTGCTATATTTCTGAAGTAGCTTTGTGTGAGAACAATCAAAAAATTGTGTAATTTTCCACTGAACATCTTGCAACACATCTGCAACACATTTGGTTATAAGGGAGAACCAGTAGTGTCAATTGAATATTGTAATGCATAAAAGAGATATGAGGCAGAGGGCAATAATTTAAACTTCAGTATTTATGCCGCACAAAGTTATTGTATGTTTCCAATAGACTTGGATTTACAGTCACTGATCACTGTCTAAAATTGGCAAAGCTGGAATCTACATTTGGAACAACGTAAGTGAATGTTGTCAGAATTGTATTACTGCATTAACTCTTTGACACCGTAACACGCTGATAAAATCCTATTGGCAAAGAATATTTTTATCTAATTTTCCAGATAAAATATCTAAAAGTCCTTGAAACAAGGATATATTTACTTAAAAAACAATATTACATAATACATTAAAAAGGCATGACACACGTTGTAAATGTGCATACTTCACCATAGGCTGATACATTAGAGTATAGACATTATATGTATAGATATTTTTCCGGTAACAATTTTGTCTTTTTGTGGTTTGACAGCTTGACTAAAGTTTATGCTGCATATAGGAGAATGTACATGACACCCTTTCTTTTTTAAATACACCTAACTTAAAGAATGAACAAAATAGTATAAAGTAAACCACTGTAGTTATTAGATTCACTGTTTTGTGACAAGCTTAAGAATATATCATTAGCTATGTTTCCATCCAAAGTTGCGGATTTAACTTGTGCGCAAAATTGGAACATCACATAAAACTTTTGCAAATAAAGCACTGTTTCTATCAGTGAGATAAAGAGAACAAAATCATCACTTCCTGATAAACAGGTGGCAAATATCACGAAGAAAAAGGTCATTTGCTGCTGTAGGGGAAGTCATTGTGGGTCTTTTTTCATATATAATAAATTACTTGCGCCTCAGAGGGCACAGACAAAATGCAATAAATGCAGTCATATTATCTTGCTTTCGAAGGCGGATGCCTGCTGTTTGGGATTGCAGTCGTGAAAGACACAGACCTTGGCTAAGGCATTTCAGAATGACCAAATCAACATTTCAGATGCTGTGCCATCCCATCGCGCAAAGTCACATGACTTTTTTAATGCACATTGAGGAATTTATTCGTTAAATACGGACCAGACGAAATGTACACACAAAGCAGACTGCTGACTTCTTTCACAGTGATTTTTTATGTGATATTTACCTGGATGACTAGGTGGCTCCACAGGTACGTTAACAGTGACAGGTGTGTTGTCGGAGACGACCACCATTGGCTTGGTGATGGTCTTGGTGTTCCTCATCATGAGAAGGATGCTGTCCGCACTGAGGGACGTGCAGGCTTCATCTGGTAGCATACACTACAAAGAGAGAAGCACCACAATCCTCAAAGGACATCATGAACCTCATTCATAAGATACAAGAGCTTACTATAATCAACAGGCTTAAAACTGCATTTCCTTTATTATTAGGAGAGGTCAGATTTTGGAGTCCATTGCAATTTGGCAAACCGAAAACAGATTCTGCATGTATAAATGGGGTGTTAATGCAGGGCTCAACAATTATATATATATACAGTATATATATATATATTATATATATATATAAGACTGCTGACTTCTTTCACAGTGACCGACCGACAGAGAGAGAGAGAGAGAGAGAGAGAGAGAGAGAGAGAGATCTAAACACACGCTCACAAATTCAGGACAATGTCTGATCAGTCACACAGACACCAGGCGCTTATGGTATTAGAAACATGAAACCATACACAATGAGAACCACACATTATGGTTTAAAAGTAAAAGCAGATCTTGTATTTCAAGAGCTTTTGGCAGTGACTATATTTGTGTATATGGTTTCTCATTAAATTATTAAATTGGATTCCTAATGTGGTTACAGAACTGGAAATGGTTTTATTGAACCCCGAAGGAATCTTTTCCATCATAATGCACATACAAAATATATGTATTGCACAATGTAATGCCCCACATTGTACTTTGTGTTTCCACACTTTGTTTAAAAGTTTGGGATTTATCACAGTTTTCACAAAAATATTAAGCAGCACAACAGTTTTCAACATTGATAATTAGAAGAAATGTTTCTTGAGCACCAAATCAGCATCTGAAAGTATAATGTGACCTTTGCCTTTAAAGGAATACATTACATTTTAAAATATAATAAAATAGAAAACAGTTATTTTAAATTGCAATAATAATTCACAATATCACTGCTGTTTAATGTAAAATAAATCTGGCCTTGATGAGCATAAGAGAGTTAAAAAAAAAAAAAAAACATTAAAATAGCTTACCGAATTTTTGAACAGTAGTGTACAATAGGATTTTATCTCTAAAACGCTTCTGTGTTTAGAGAGTATGTGTGTGTGTGTGATGGGTGAACAAGCCAGGAATGTATTTGAACATCTTGGAACTGATCTTAATTGATCAGAATCAAGCATTCAACCATACTGTGGTATATGTATATGCTTACCTCCACATAGATGGGTCTGTTCTCAGCGATGGTGAGGAAGGACTGAGTGCTGGGGTTGTGGAACGCATTGTTATAGAGTTCCATGTTGAAGGTAGCATTATCTAGAGAGTCTACAACGAAATCATCAGATCCGTTATCACTGTCAACTTGGGTATCCTGGTTCTTATGGTACGTGCAGTTGAACTAAGGACAGAGAAAGAGAGAGTTGGAAAATATGAATATGCATGAAAAATATTACTGTATTTTGATCAAATAAATGCAGTAGGAGAAAATTGTTATTTTTTTCACATTAGGGTTTTTCAATATACATTTTTGGGTGAACTAATCATGTATCATTTATGAATATTACAGTTTGACATGTAAATATCATACCAAGATAGTCGCACGATGCCCGTTTTCAGGTAAAAATTTTTCTGTCACATCCGGATCTCCTGGTATTACAACATCTCCTGACTCCAGATCTTCATATTCAAAGGGCCAGCCACTTCCATCCTTCTGTTCTGATTGGCTAATGACAATCTGTCAATCACAGACACACCTAGTTCATGACTTCTCAGTAATAAGGCAATGTAAACCCAACAATTTCCTAACAATCATACACTTTCCTCTATAAAACTTTCCTTAGAAATGACATTGCTTCACTCTGGTGCTTAGCACAGATACAGTCAGAGATAATCGAAATGTATACTTGCCAAAGGTCTGCCGAAACATATGAGAAAGCTGGATTTAATACATGGGAATGCATCATTTCAGCAATGCAACTCCCAAGGCAGATGAACAAAAAAAAAATCCATCTCAGATCTTCTCATCGGAAAAAATGTCAATCCATTTACATTATAGTATGAGAATCACCTCCCTGTGAGCTCAGAACAATTTTTGGGTTCAATGGTGAAAGAGGCCTGTGAACATTGTCTAATGGAGGTGAAATTGACTGACACAAGACAAGCCAATTTGTCATAAGATTGTCATTGCAACAACAATCTCCTTTGATGCTCTCTGGATCCTTCTCTGTGAGCCAGTACTGTGCTCTGACCATACGGGTCACATTGTTTTAATTGTCCTTGAGGCTTAGGGTTCATAGTAAAGGATAAATATTTGGGAGGTCGCCCAGTTTTTTTAATGGGTTCAAGGCTAAAAGTGTTGTTAGGAATTTCCACTAGAAATTATCGCAGAAGGTCAGTGTGGAAGTGAATCATCAGTGAACAGAGAAAACAGATACAGCATGTTGGAAGGGACACTGAACCTGTACACTCGCATCCATCGGACAAAGCAATGCAAACAAGGACTAGATTTCACAGTCTGATATTATTGATTGTATATTTGCTTTAAGTACTCACTGAATTGATATAGAGGACCACTGGGCTGGGGTGGGAGGGAATTTTGCTGGTTTGGCAGTCAGACAAGGGCGTCTCTAGTATATAGTGGGTGGTGTTGGAGGTTGCTTTGCATTGGGAGTCCTGAAGAGTGATATTGGGTTTTCCAAACCCATTGGCCTGTGAGGACATTAGGAAAACATGAATTCACAGAAAAAATCTCAACCTTTGACAACATATCAAACAATATCTTTTATCAGTCCTCAAGGTATTGCTTTGTAAATCTGAGATCCATTGTGTGTTTCAGTTTCTGACAGTGACAAACAAGAGCTGCAAGCTGGCCTAACTCTGCTCAAAAGCATTTTGATTGTAGAATGGGGTTTTTACTTCCTCTGAAGTGATTTATTACACCACTTTTGGTTTCTGAGATCATTGCATATGGTCCACACATTCTGGGAATATTCACACTATATCAGCTTGGGAGAAAAACAAGGCGTCTCTCACTCACCACTTCTGCACTTCTTTAACCTTTTTATGTTGTTCTTACCAGTGTTAGGTACGGAGACATGACATGCAAGAAAAAATAAATTGTGGGCACAATTTATTAATTCGTTCTCTCTATTTATTAGATCGGACACACAATTTAATAATTCGTTCCCTCGTTTTAAGTAAATCGTGTGCACGATTTATTAATTTGTTCCTTTCGATTTACTAGATTGTGCACACGATAAAAAAATTTGTTCCCTCGTTTTAAGTAAATCGTGCACTCGATATAATAATTCGTGCCATTGTTCTATGTAAATCGTTTTAATCATTACCTCCTAACAGGAGCTGGTGCTTTATTCATCTTCAGTAGGCTACGTATCGTATCCGCCTTCTTTGTGAACAGGCTGAACTCAAATTAAAACCCAATTAAAGTGTCTCTGTCCATAACATAACATGACATAACAGCAACAGGTTTATGAGAATGTGTACGCAGACAGTACAACTAATTATTATTTTGTGCGCACGATTTACCTAGAACAAGGGCACGAATTATTATATCGAGCGCACGATTTACTTAAAACGAGAGAACGGATTATTAAATCATGCGCACGATCTAGTAAATCGAGGGAACGAATTAATAAATCATGCGCACGATTTACTTAAAACGAGGGAACGAATTAATAAATCGTGCACACAATCTAGTAAATCGAGGTAACGAATTAATAAATTGTGTCCACGATTTTTTTTTTTTCTTGCATGTCATGTGCGGGGCTCCGTAGTTAGGGAAGCTACTTTGAAACTACAGATTTTTTAAAGTAGTTTAAACACACTCAAGCTATAACTTTAAACAAGCAGTTAGCTACACTACTAATAAAGCAACAAAAGAATAAAAAATACATCAAACATACATAAATATTCAAATATACCCTTCAAAATTTGGGGTTCAGGGGTTTGTTTGTTTGTTTTTTAAATAAATTAACACTTTTATTTAGCAAGAATTAGGGATGCACCGATACCGATACTGGTATCGGTATCGGGCCCGATATTGAGCTCCTGTACTCGTACTCGTACTCGTTAAAATGCCCCGATACCAAACGCCGATACCACACAGCATGTGATAAGTGCCATATTCAGACAAAGAAACACAGACAACAGACAGCAGAATGGAGTTATTAGAGATTAAAGATGCCTACGAAGTATATGTATGCAATGAATATAAAACATTCAGTAATAATGCCTGTATAGCTGATTTGCGCCAGCTGGTAAACAAATCACTCTGAGTGGATTGAGCACGCGGCGGACCAGATGCGCGAGCTTGTCGAGTGAATATCCCTTTCTCACAGACATCACTGGAAAGTTTGTAGTAAAGTGAAACTAACAGCCTGTGTGAAATGCGCAAGGCTGTACTGTACTTGTCCCTTTCATTCTGCACCAGTAGCCTACAAATACATGTGCGCGGTGCGCGTTTTGCTTGCTTCATGAGTGTTTCTGCATTATATGAGTGCCTTTGGAAAATAAATCGCTGCACGTTTCAGATGAAAAAACGCGACTTCTATTTATGAAAATATCATAGTTAGGAGATTTATAGCGAGTGGTTCCCTGCATTTTTACAGCAAATTGCGTGATTACAGTACTAAGCCGCTGCAATGGAGCAGCTCTAATGCTATTAAATAAAAGATGATGTAGGCTACCATAGAGAGA
>NW_015664997.1:249249-249568 GCF_001515625.1 Sinocyclocheilus rhinocerous | reverse complement strand
GAAAGTTTGTAGTTCGGTCGGATACGTCAAAAACAAGTAAGTAAAACAATGCACAAGATACTTAATGGTAGGGAGGGAGGGAGAGAGAGAGAGCGCACTTCTGTTGTGTGATCTTGATGTTCGCTCACTTAGCACACGCATCATTTGGATTAAAACTAAATCGTGAATATAAGACAATTTATAGGGGCATTCACTATAAACGTCATTTATTTTCACTCTTAAGCATACACGACTTTCTGAAACTAACAGAACTAACAGCCTGTGTGAAATGCGCAAGGCTGTACTGTACTTGTCCCTTTCATTCTGCACACAAATACAT
>NW_015664997.1:245492-248798 GCF_001515625.1 Sinocyclocheilus rhinocerous | reverse complement strand
CCAAAAATTATTCAGAAGGAGTCTGGGAAAAAATTGAAGTTCAGGTTTGCATGAACCTGGTTGACAGCATGCCCAGGAGACTATATGCTGTCATTAAGGCTAAGGGTCACCCGACAAAGTATTGATAGCTGTGTAAATATCGACAGCTGTATGAATAATTTTTGGTTGATTGTAATCCACTACATAGCTTTCCATCAAAGTTATCTGACATTATCAAGCTGAATATGTTCTGACACAGTTTAACTCTGAGTTCTTGTCATATTTTATTACCATTTTCTAAACTATAGCGAATAAACTGTGATAATGTGAGAAATGTTGAAGGTGTCTGAATAAATTTTGGTTTGACTGTATCTATTTGATAAATGAAGTTAACCAACTAACATTATACATACTCTTTTGGTTTCTGTACCCAATATTTAAAACATTTACAAATGCAATGAAAATATTGGTATCGGTACTCGGTATCGGCAAGTACCAAAAATAAAAGTATCGGTATCGGGCGAGTACTGGAAAAAGTGGTATCGGTGCATCCCTAGCAAGAATGCAATAAACTGATCAGATGTGACAGCAAAGACCTTGGGATTGTTACAAAACAAAAATCTATAAGAGCTAATGAACTAGTAGTGGGAAATAGTCCCACTACTTTTAGTTAGTAACTCCGCAATACTCAGTTTTACATCTTAATATTTGTGTGTAGATAATGTTTCCTGTTACCTGCAGAGTTTCCTTGTCAATGCTGACCACCATTTTGTTCTTCTCACACTGAACACTGAATCCTACATTCAGAGCCCCCTGCTGTTCCTCGGGACCCCCAGCCTGATAGACTCGCTCCTCAAGAGACGGGGGCAGAGGTGGGAATGACTGGCCCTGCTCTGCAGATGGTAGGAAGGGGAATGGGAACCTGTTCCTTGCAGGGGAATCCCGGGTGCTGGGCTTAGGAAGCGGGTTGGTGTTGCGGAGAATGGACAACTCTGGTGGGAACATTCCCTCATCCATGATCCCTAGATCTGGAAGTGACAGCAGTTGAGATTAAAACATCACTCTGATTGACAGCTTCTTGTTGTTAATGCAAATGCAAGGAAGTCACACACAAAGCCACACACACACAAGTCACACACAGAGTATTTTTGTATAGTTTTCCAGTATAAAATAATATTATGAGATAAATTTACTTAAAAACCAACATATTAACAATTGTTTTTGAAGAAAATACCTTGTTTTAGGTTTTATTTTTCTATTAGCAAATTGCTTTTTTATCAAGCATTTTGCAGTTGTTTTAATACTGGCATTTTTAATGTTTTAATAATAGCAATAAAAAAATAAAATCTTATGTTACACAAGTTCACTACTGAAGTAAATTTATCTTGTTTTGAGGATGTTTAGTTTGTGTATTGAAATCATTTTTTGCAGTGTATTCAATTAGGTTTATTTATAATCAAGGTTTATTTACTAATTAAGCGTATTGTAACCATTTTAAGTTTTTACTGTTCATATCTTCAGTTATTGCTCTTGCCTTGTTCTCTGAGGAGCAATTTGAAGTGGTTGGCAACAGGGGTGTTGGTGTAGGAAGTGACGGGTTTGAATCCGTTTTCCTCTGCCCACTGGATGAGAGCCTGAGATCCTGCGGGCAGCTTCTGTTTCACCATCTTTGACACCTGCATCAGCCTTTCTGTGCCTTCACTCAGGCTGACGGTATCTGATGTCTGAGAAAGACAGAGGGGAAGAACAAGATAACACGCATTCACTTCACATGCAGAAAAACAGAGGAAGGCAGTCAGAAGTGTTCATTCTTTGCTGTAGAATAGAAAAATGAATCGAGTCCTGTTCAACTTGTTCAATTAGTATTTCTGAGACACATTTCACAACTCTTAAACAATAAGCCAAGGTTGTTCTTGTTTTCATTAACAACATATTTTGATCTAATACCTTATCTTATGGTCCAAAATTAACACTCGCCAAGCTCCAAGTAAAGAAATGTTGGCCAGAAAAGGAATTGCAACATAATGCATGTTTTAAATCAAATTGCAAGAATGATAAGTCTGACTTGGTGATGGAAGAGAAAACACGTCAGTGCTCAAATACCAAACAGTGCTTACCTTTTTAGTGTAAATTTACCATCAGAACTAATTCCTAATTCCTTTTTTATGTCGAATATCCCTCACATTAAGTCACGTTAAGCTGGATGTTGTGTTTATTAATTTTTTTATTTAATATTGAAAGGGAAAAAAGACAACAAAAAATTCAATTTTTTAAAAAACACGAAAAAAAAAAAAAAAAGAAGAATTTGGCTTGATTTTTTGTTTTAAGGTTAAGGCATAGAAAACGGATAACAATAGTCAAGCTGTTAATAATTCTGCTTTCGATATTAAATAAAAAAATGAATGAAACGCAATATACATGGACATATGTGTCCGAGCTTATAGTTAAAAATATGCACACAAAAAATTCAATTGTCATATCGATGCAAATATTTTAATAAAAATATGCAAAACATTTTAGTTGTTTTTTTTTTTTTTTTGTAAAATCACATGACATTGGTCTTTATTGCAAAAATTTTGGACCGTCCTCATTACATATCTGTAGTTTCGACAAAGTGAGACATGCTGCTGTTGGTCTATGACCAATTTACCAGGTTCAATTTGAATGTGGTTTGAGATACAGTATGTCAGATTACATAGGAACTTTATGTTAGCTTTTGTTTGTTCTCTACTGGGTGTGAAGGACAGATGGCCCTCATTCCCAGCCGTGTTTCCCACAAATGCCTCACCAGGCTGGACAACGAGCTTGAGCCAATCTGCCAACAGTAGCAGGGCTTTGATTTGATGAGGCTGTGGATCGTATCACATGCATAACTTACATTCTCCTATGCTCTAAAACACTGTAACTGATTCACTTGGACACAGACAAGTTCAATCAAACACATTCATTAGCTGAAGTTCAACTAAATTGATTGTGCTAAAGTGGAACTATTGCAAGTATACTTTAGGTATCTTGCATTTAAAGACGATGATATTCAAAGATCATACAATCCTCATCAATAGTGACATTAAAACACATTTTAGGCTTAATATTAAGAAATGTGCATTGTGCACAAGTAGTACTCCAAATAAAGTTTAAATATAATACTTTTTACTATGGGAGTCTTGGAGCATGTCTCAACTTCTTAAACTTTAACTGCTTCCATTTTAAAATATAAACATTCTTATATATAAACTGCTGTTGTCTACTGTACTGTTTTGGTTTCTGTCTTTGTATATTCAATGAGAGATCAGTATGTGAAAGAATCACACTGTACTTGTACATAAA
>NW_015664997.1:239992-244208 GCF_001515625.1 Sinocyclocheilus rhinocerous | reverse complement strand
CTGAATATTCGCACCATCAGTGCAGACTCGAACTAATGATTCTAATGAGCTTTCAATGAATAGTTAAAAATGAGTTACCCGTTTGAATCAATCACTGTATTGAATCCATCAGAGCGGCTACTGAATCAATGTTTGACTCACTTACTGAATGGCAATTTATTATTTTCAGTGATGTAGGTTTTGTGTCATTACCATTATTGACTGTTATTGTTAAAGATAGACATTTACAGTTCTTAGTTTTGTAACGAAGACATGCTAATCTTGTACTGCCTCTAACATTACTGTCATGTTTTACTCCATACGCCCAAAAAGACTCATCATGATTTGACCCTCATGCAACCCAGTTTCATTTATTTCTGTAAAGGGAGAAAACTCTCTTTTAAAAGTCTCCCTGCAGAGCTACAAATTAGACTTGCTTCTATTTGAGAGAGTGAAGCTTTTCAACGGCTCTGCTCTCAGAACTCCCCAAACCGTAAATCTGCGCCGAATCTCCCTGTTTATGGTCAAACCTCCCAGGAGCCCGGTGTCCAGAGCTCTGCTGGGATTCTCTCCGGCTGTAAAGTGCTTCCTGAGTAATCATCACTCACCGTTTTGGAGTAGCGCTGGCTGGCAGCGTGTTGATATTTTCTCCATCCTTTTCATTAATTGAGTATTGACGGAGATTGGAGAGTCATTACACCTCATTGATCTGTCTTAGTTCTGCGGCCCTGCGTTGCCAAACTGGCGGACGAACAGCGAGTGCTTGAGGGAATTAGTTTAAAGTGTATAACTCAACATCATATCATAACCAGCATCTCAGTGTGAGTGCCTAGAGAGCTAAACGAACCAGCTTCTGCCTCCTTGAGCTTACTTAGGAGGATGCAGGGCTTAATTTGTACAGCTGGAATTGGATGCGGCACTTACGTATTTTATTGGATACGTCTCTGAAATTAATTTATGCTTTGACCTCTACATATGTTGCATGGAAAAAATATCTCACAAATCAGACTTTTCTTCTCAGAATTGTGTTTATATCTTACGATTCTGAGTTTATATCTCACAATTCTGAGAAAAAATAAGAATTGTGAGATATAAACTCAGTATTGTGAAAAAAGTCAGAAATGTGAGATATAAACACAAAATTCTGGCTATTTATCTCTCATTTCCAAGTTTACATCTCACAATTCTGAGTTTATATCTTGCAATTCTGAGTTTGCATCTCTCAAGTATATTTTTTTGTTTCCACCATGGGGGAAAAACAACAGGTAATGGCGACTTATCTTACAATTTAAAAATTCTTTGTTGCAATTGTGACTTTTCCTCTCAGAATTGTGAGTTTATATCTCACAATTCTGAGAAAATAAGAGAATTTTAATTCTCTGGCAGAAACAGGCTTCTATAAAATACTGACTACTTTATAAAAACATATAGGTGCAATTCTGAATATAGATAAATTGCATCCTGTGCACAGTATAAATACGGCAGAAACAGTTTACGGTTTTATTTCTAACATAGTCATGTCTTATAAATGGCAAGAATTCCTCTTAATAGTAAGTTGATCTGACCAACTGCAGGTCATTATTTTTGCAATTTAGAGATGTTTTGCTTTGGGTAATGCTGCAGGCACAGAAAATACACACTTTTGCATTAAAAGCATTGACAAACTCAAAAAGTTTAGCTGAAAAAAGGGAAGAAACAGCAACTTCTAGCCACATCTGCAAAGAACAAAGGTCAGTGACAAAAATGTTAGCGCTAGACATTTCAACTGCATGTTAAATGTGCTGCTGTTGTCGATTTATGGCAGTTGCTTCCTTGACATTTTTACAAAGTTTCTCCTTAAATCTTAGGTCAGATTTCAGTGATATCCAGGCCCATGAGTTCAGGGGTTTTGAGAGCACTTTCATGGCCTGTTGTGAACTTGAAGACACTGTAAAAAACATTGTTGATGATAAAAACATTTGTTTCCACTGTATATCCTGTTCACAACTGAAGGAATAAACCAACTCACTCCTGTGTGCTTGGAAAAAAAATGTGGCATTTCAATCCATAAATGTAAATACGGTGCTGCTCATCTCTGATGATAATGTACCACTTTTGTGTAGGCTGGTGTTAGCAGAGAGAGAAGATCTTTCTGCTAGTGGGTAAAATCTATTGATTGAGAATTCCTACAGCTCCAGAGTGATAAATATTCATTGCGGAATCTGATTGTGAAATGGTGATCAGCATTTGAACGGATCGCTTTCCATGCCTCAACATCAGTGGATGTAATTGCTTGACCACAGCTGCTACCACGCAAGCTCACCCACCGCTTTAAATTCACACGGGAGGCCTGAAAAAAACCTGAACACGCAAATCTTGAACGTTTAAAGGAATAGTTCAACCAAAAATGTAAATTCTGTCAGTATTTTCTTAAAGCTCCTAAAGTGACAGAAAAATATTAGAAATTATGAGTCTTCTGAAGTCATACATTTTTTTTTTTTTTTTTTTTGTAAAATCACATGACATTGGTCTTTATTGCAAAAATTTTGGACCGTCCTCATTACATATCTGTAGTTTCGACAAAGTGAGACATGCTGCTGTTGGTCTATGACCAATTTACCAGGTTCAATTTGAATGTGGTTTGAGATACAGTATGTCAGATTACATAGGAACTTTATGTTAGCTTTTGTTTGTTCTCTACTGGGTGTGAAGGACAGATGGCCCTCATTCCCAGCCGTGTTTCCCACAAATGCCTCACCAGGCTGGACAACGAGCTTGAGCCAATCTGCCAACAGTAGCAGGGCTTTGATTTGATGAGGCTGTGGATCGTATCACATGCATAACTTACATTCTCCTATGCTCTAAAACACTGTAACTGATTCACTTGGACACAGACAAGTTCAATCAAACACATTCATTAGCTGAAGTTCAACTAAATTGATTGTGCTAAAGTGGAACTATTGCAAGTATACTTTAGGTATCTTGCATTTAAAGACGATGATATTCAAAGATCATACAATCCTCATCAATAGTGACATTAAAACACATTTTAGGCTTAATATTAAGAAATGTGCATTGTGCACAAGTAGTACTCCAAATAAAGTTTAAATATAATACTTTTTACTATGGGAGTCTTGGAGCATGTCTCAACTTCTTAAACTTTAACTGCTTCCATTTTAAAATATAAACATTCTTATATATAAACTGCTGTTGTCTACTGTACTGTTTTGGTTTCTGTCTTTGTATATTCAATGAGAGATCAGTGTGTAAAAGAATCACACTGTACTTGTACATAAAGTACTTTACTCTACATTACTCTTTTCCAGCTCAGAAACACATCCATAAATTATCATATAAACACATTAAAACTCTTAAAAGTGGATTTTTTTTTCTCATAATCAGCAAATAAAAACGCACAAACATTTAGTATTAAATTACACAGAGTGCGCAAGTCGCTTTCCAAGAGCAGTGCAATGACAGCTTCAGTGGTGTGAGTCTTGTGCTGCGCTATCTGAAACCAGCAGCCAGACGCTCCCATAATTCATATTCTGAAGTGCCAGGCCTACACTACAATAAAAACACACCAAAGGCTCTGGCTGAAGAAAAACTCACTACACTCCTCCTGTTATTACTCCATTTCATGACAGGCCTCCAGATCACACAGTTCATTGGATCAACTTGCTATCTTTTGCTCATTCTTTTTACACAGTTTGAAGAGAAAAAAACTACATATAGTTCACTTACCAACCATTAAAAAAACATTATATACACTGCTACTAAAGTTTGGGATCACAATGATTTTTTGAAAGTAAAGAAATGTTACAACCCTAAAAAAAGAAACTGTATTCAACCATATTCAACTGTGATAATAATTTATCACAATTAAAAGCTTTGACATCACAGTAATTAAATCATATTTTTTAAATATGATAATATTTTTAAATTTCACAATATCACTGCTTTTGGCTCTATTTTTGATCAAATAAATGTAGCCTTGGTGAAAAGAATATTCTTTTAAAAACAAAGAAAAATCTGTATGTGACAGTAGTATTTATCTTTATTTTTGTATTTATTTTTTCAACATTACAGCTGGACTTTTACAGCTCGACTCTCTAACCATTAGGCCACGACTTCCACGATTAGAGTGCACGCACGTTGATTTATTAGTCTATTAATACTCAAAATTCCAGGCATTCTAAATTGTAGACGGTAAAAATGCTTCTGTATGCTTTTTATATTTATATAATTTAATATAGTT
>NW_015664997.1:224387-239921 GCF_001515625.1 Sinocyclocheilus rhinocerous | reverse complement strand
CGGTTGAATCTCAATGACTCACTCATTAACAGTCACTTGCTGTCACCTACTGGCGGTTTTAATTTCACATTTAGACAGTTTTTTATGTTTTAAAATCATTTCAAATAACAGTATTCAACGTTTTATGTAAAAAAAAAAACATTATTTATTCATCTGTAACTGCAGGTTAACTGTGTTTTTCCACAACTTGGCACTGTACAGCATCTTGTTGTCTTTGGAGCCGTCTTTATCATTTGATTCTGCATAGACCTGAGTTTGCCTCTCTCATTATTTACCCACTACGTGTGTGAATCGTTGGGCGGTTTAATTATAATAAACAGGCAGTGATGTAGAAGCAGGCATTGATCTTCTTCTGCGGAGGCGGGATTTAGCCACACTATTACATCATAAAGTGGCACATTCCACAAGATGTCGTTTTGGCAGATTAACTTCAATATAAGCTGTTTTTAGACTAACGAGAAAGTTTTGAGTTCTGAAACTTACAGGATATTTTTATAGTACAATGGCCATTTATATCAAAAGATCGAGGGAATTTTGATGTCTCAGTTCATGACCCCTTTAAACATTATAAATTAGTATGTAAAGCAACAATAGAAAAAATAGTCATGAGGGATTTGCTGTCTTTGCAGGTACATTATATATTTTGCATGTAGACAATAATTTAGAAATCATACCACAATGTCCAGTTTGCCGATGACGCTGTGGGCTTTGATTACCCAATTCACTGACTTCTCACATTTCAGAAGCAACACAACATCACGATGTAGCGGGGCGCCACCATCCAGCGGCCTTAAATCCACAATCACATCCACCTGGAATGCACTACTCAGAGAGAGAGAGAGAGGTGGGTGGGGGTTAATGGAAGGAAGACCATAAGAATCTTGGAAAAATTCAACTTCAGTTTTAACATGTTTTTTGTCTAGCCAACTGATTAAAAAACTGCACCTCTTCCTAGAAAACAAAGCTGGACACATGTTAAACAGACCACATAATGCAATGCTGGGATTCATCATGATGCTTGCATATCTTTAGATCTGTTTTTAATTTTTTGAGTCACTATTAGGCAATAGTGAGTGATACTGGTGGAGGCGGAGAGCGTTTTACCCAGCAGAGTTTTCCAAAATCAACAATACCCTAGTTCCTGCCTATTTCCAAATAAACTTTACAGAACCAGCAGAAACACAATGACAACCTAAAATGACAAATACAAAGCGACATGCACGCACATTTACACACCCACCCATCCATGAGCGGCGCGCCCACATGCACACCATGGTATACTAAACATAGAAACACATTTATACATAGTATGAACTTCTTTTATGAGAAATGGATGTCTGGAAAGGCTCTCAGGTGTCTTTCCACAGCAGATATTTTTGTAATACAAAAGAACAAAAAGGAATGTAGTTCAACAGTCTTCTCCTCACCTGCTGGAGTTTGGTGCCTGGAGCTCAATGATGTGGACCTCCTGGTCATGATCAGGACCTGAGAGAACACACCCTGTGGATGGCTGGGGCTGGATGTAGCTTGCCAGGTAGTTCAGAGACAGGAACTTGTTATCAATCTTACAGGTCTCGGAAAAGACGGGGTCTGAAACAAATTTGAGATATGTTCAGGTTAAGGGCTAGAAATTTTGAGGACACAAAATGTTTGATTGGCACATACTATACAGTACACCACATTACCAACAGTTCGTCACAGTCCTATAATCTTATATTTAGTATAACAGCACTGGAATATTTCACTGTTTGTATCACTTGGCTTGGTTTGTATCACACATTACCAGAACACAGTACAAGAGCAGGAATAGAAGCGGAGTGAAGTTTGTGGGTTTTTTCATAGTGGTCAATCTATTTTCAGTGGCCACTGGTGATGTTCATATCTTAAAAGCTGGTTGGCCAAATGCTGATATCATGTCAAAATATACTGTTCAAAAAAAAAATTTTTAATGATAAAAATATATATATTTTTTTCAAATATTATTACAATTTAAATTGTTTTCTATTTTATTATTAATTTATTATTTTTAAATATATTATTATATTTAATTTGAAAATATTTTGCTCAGTGTTCAAAGTTGAAAACAGTTCTGCTGTTTATTATTCAAGAAAGAAGGATTCAAGAAATTCCAAATAAACTGCATTTATTTAAAGTAGAAAATACATTTACATTTTTTTTTTTTATATTTCAAGAAACATAATAATAAGTCCTTACGGTCACTTTTAATCAATTTAATGCATCCTTGCTGAATAAAGTATTAATTTCTTTCAAACAAACAAACAAATACAAAAAAGAAAAATTATAATAATAAATTAAATAAATAAATACAGATCTTTCTGATTCAAAACTTTTGGTCAAGGTCAAGGTCATTAATTGATTGTACATAAATATGCTAAAATGAATAATGGTAATAATAAAAATAATAAAATAATTTTTTCAACATTTAATAAAAAAGATGATGACGATATTCACGAAAATGGCCAAATATTGGCAGATGAATCCCTTATAAATGCTTATTAATCAATCAAAGCACAGTACTCTGCCTGACCTGTCCTGCTGCAGAAAATGTTTAACTATTCCCTGAAAAACAAAACAAATCCTCTCTGCTCTTGAACACTGTTTTCTTTGCTCCTCCACAAAAGAGATGATGGCTCTTCTCTTTGCCCCAGAGAAACAGAAGACAGATGCTTCCTTATTTGGCCATTACGCTTTTGGACAAAGCACAAGGGTGATGAGTGTGAACTCATCATGAAAGGCTGGCATCTCTTACTCTCGGCTCTTTCTGGCTCTTTGAGGTACTGGGGGAAAGAGAGTTGCCTGTTCTCTGCAGCAAACAGATCGGAAGCATGTCCGCTCTCATGCCGAGCTACAAAGGGTTGAGATAGAGTAGAAGGCCAGAACTGTCCTGAAGAGGTAAACAGCCTTTTGAATCGCTGCCAAACCACAAACTCAAAATTACACCGGGCCAAATGTTTTACAGGGCCGACCGAAACAGGCTCAGAGACTGGACCTTGTGTACTTTGAATGATGCAGTCATTACTTTCTTCTAGTACTTGAATCTTATGTTCTTTTACGGACTGAAAAATGAGCACCAGCAGTTTAACTAGGCAACTTGACAGCTGAGAGATGCTGAAGTCAGAAGTGTTGCTGGTTTGTTCTTAGAACTCAGCAGGGGAAACACGATGGAGCCCTGGGTGAATCACACAGCCGGATCTGTCCTTTTTTACTTTCTTCAAACAATTCCTGCGGCTCGCTGTGCTAATGGTGCATATTTGCAAGTATCTGTTTCTACTTTCTCTCTTTCATGCCCTCAACAAGTAAACAACAAAATCTATTTGAATGTGGCAGCCATGTCTGACTCAAACATCATATCAAAGTCCAACAGTCGGTTTCAAGTTAAATCCCCCCCAACCCGTTTCCTTTGAGAATAAGCTAATTTCCCGCCTACGGCTCATGTCAACGAGCAGATGGCTAAGATACTTTGCCATCTCGCAGGGCTTCCTGGTACTGCTATAAATTTGGACTTTCTGGTTTTGGGCTCTATTTTCTTTTGTGCCTTTTCTATACCTTCCCTGCCAAACTTTCCCTTTGCGCATTTTTTTTCCCTCTCAGTCTGCTATTCTTCCTCATCCTTCTCTTTTTAAAAGGACTGTTGTGAAAGGCTTCAGGTTTGGCGAAGGGCCCATACGCACAAGCTGGCAGTCAGAGTTTACTTGGCCTTTCCATCAATTCTCCATCACTAGGTTGCTTATGAGTCTGACAGAAAAGAAGGGAGTGACACGCAAGCAAATTAGCTGATTACAAATGAGAGGCAGAGAGAAAGTCTGCCATTTAAAAAGCCCACAGATTTTGCCATGTTGTTTTTAAATGAAACTGAATGTTGCCCAGTGGAAATCAGATTGACTTGAGGTGGCTTCGTTGGGATTTGTTTGATTACCCATGGGTCTGGTTACTAAACACAGTCAATAGGCACCACTGACTGAAGTTCAAAGGCTGCTTAAAATGTGGCTTACAGTGAAACACAAATCATTTTCTTGATCAGTATTTGATTTTGAAGAATCAGTTTGATTTTTAAAGCAAGATAAATATACTCATTACTTTAGAAATGTTATTGTTTACCAAGTGGAAAACTGTCTTTGGCACAAAAAAACATTTATTAAAGAACAAATAAATATTTTATATATAAAAATTTAGTATTTTATATGATATTATCATTATATATAAAATCATAACTAGACCCGACCGTTCCCGCTAAATTTAGATCTCGTTTCCAGAATCTCACATTTAAATTTCCGCTACTGAAAGAAAGAGAGATAGACTGACAAACAAAAGTGTAGTCTGCACAAAATTGTAGCTATGTTATTTTATTCGTCTTGTCAAGAGTCTTGAATTTATTGACTTTGACTTGAATTTATATAAATTATATTAATAATTTAAATTCGTTTAATATTTTATGCAACACAGTAGGAAAAAAGTGTCAGAGAAAATAAAAATATTGTAGGCTACAAAAATTGTAGGCTATTTCTTATTTTTATTCGTCTTGTCAGGATACAATTTGTTTAACATTTACAACACAATAGCAAAAAAGTGTCGCAGAGAGAAAAAAAAGAATGTCGGTTGTACAAAAATAGCTTATTAGCTTTTTTTTTTTTCGTCTTGTCAAAATACTAAATTTGTATTGTAATAAATAAATACGACATCTGTCATTTAAAATTAGAGGCTAAGCAAAATATAAACAAAACCGAGTTGAACGTCCTTCAAGGACTCCGAGTGAAGGCTGTACCGGTGGTCAATAAGAATAAAGCGCAGATATGCTGTTCTGAATGGACGTCGGGAACGGGATATTGTTAGACCTCCCGCTCCCGTTCAAATTACACCAGAGTTACCGACCGCTACCGTGTTTTATTCGGGAATGCAGACCTCTAATTCTCTATTTTGAGAGAGAGCGCGTGCGCGAGGTGATTCACTCATGCTGTTTGTGAAATTACGTCTCACACAAGGTTTTCAAATTAATTTATAAGTTATTTAATGAAGAAATGTGAAATTATAATTATTTCACCCGCGCCGGACACTGAGACTGAGACGGTGCCGCTGCATGTCGTGCCAAACCTTTCACAGCAGTGTCATCAGTTTGAGATCGTTTTTTTGAGAATGGCCTTTTTAGAGACCACCGATCAAACATCCCAACGTGATTATCGGCCGATAGTGATAGGTAGCCGATCAATCGGAGCACCCCTAATTATAACAAAATAAAATAATGCATAACCCTAATGTTCTGAAAAAAAAATTTAATGAAGTTTATTTTTACATTTTGAATTACATTTATTTCTCTTCTTATTTATTTGTTTATTTTAAATAAATATAAGAAATTTGGTGGGATAAGAAAAAAAAAACAATACAAGATATAGTCACTGTAAAGTCGTATTATATTTAGCTTCAAGTAAATGCATTTAAGCAAGTTTATTTTTTTTAACAAAAAAGACCAAAATACTGATTTGAAAATGTGTTATGCACTCAAAAGAATATTAATAATAATAATAAAGAGTTTTGAGCAACAGGTACCTTAAAAAAGGAATTATAAAACATTGTGTGTGCTCAGATATACATACCCTCTCCAACCTTGATGTAGACGTCATGGGCCATCTTGAGCTCGCTGAAAGAGGTAACTGCATGGTAGCGTTGATGGGCCCAAGAAAGCAGGTGCTCATTGCCATGAGGAAGATTTTCCACCTTCACCTCACACGACTCAGAAAAATTTCTTGCCTCAAAGTGCACTTCAGATCCCTCTGCAACCTAAGAAATCAACAAAATAAAGCTGTCAACATATTTTCTACAACAGCATTGTTAAATTCCTGATTATGATTGGTTCATTCAATAACTAAACAGGTATGTAGTAGTTCCAGGTTTAATAACCCCAGTTCCATATCACTTTGACACTGAATCTTCTGAATTAGTAATGGAACTTTTTAACAATTGTATTACGAAGAGAAATTGTCAGGTTTTTGCTATCTGAGCCACCCCAATGTTCAATACAAACCCCTTTTGTTAACTTGTGGAGTGTTTTTTCCCCTTGACATTTCATGAGACAAAGATCTCACTGTTGATGTAGACAGGCCCATAAAACTCAAAGCTGTATTGATATGCACATCCCATTTTACAACGAGAAAGTCTGAAGTAATAAAATTTAAGGGCAAAACTACAGATTATGAGAGGAAAGGAAAAAGAGTGTCACACCAGGCCTTTCCAAAATGAAACCTTCCATGCAATCTTTGCCAAAACACATCTTTAACACTCTGCCCTGATGGTTTTTTGAAACCCTCTTTGAATGTGTGCTCCATATTTTCACACATGGTCCTCTTACACAATAAGGTGTCTGCTTTCCACTGTTTATATAACACACTGCTGTGCATCAGAGACAGGAAGGAGGTGCTTAGGATGGACGGCACACGGCTGAGATTAGCCTTATAGACAACATATGTACACACTTTCACACATGCAAAAGCAATGCAGACCATCAAAGTCAGGGGTCAAATACTTAATGTCAAGCAGTATGCAGCATTTAGACTGCAAATGTGCACAGAACACTACAGTTGCCAAAATATGCAGTATGCACATAGATACCACTGCATAAAACACTGTATCGCACAGTGCACTCTTTCATTTCCATTTTCCATTTTTTTGTAATAATCATTCAATTTTATTCATTAGATTATAGTAACAGTTTACAGTATGCTGGTATTACATTCCAAATATGAGCTTAATGTTTACCAGACAGTGATTGTTTACATGCGGACATTTTGTGAATAAATGAAATCTGATTGCAGATTGCAAACATACTGTTTATATGTACAGATGTGCATCACATGTATTCCTAAAACAATTTCTGTGCATGCGAAGTGCAGCATTTATGATGGAGCTGACTAAAAAGTTAGTCACGAGAAAAACAAGAATAACCTTTGAAGAGTGTGAAGTCTCAAAATTCTCTTTCCCTCCAAAAACTAGACATGGAAAAGCATATGTAGCAAAGATTGGTGGGAGAGAGATGTCCTGCTTTAATTGACAGTTTGAGAAATATAGGATAAAATGGAATTCCTTTTTTTTTGTGGTATGTGACTTTATTAAAGAAAACGCGGCCCCTGCAGAAAATGCAATAATAGGTGTTGCTTTATATAAATATATAAATTGAATTTTGACATTTATAAAAACACTGCACTATGTATGTACGCCAGGTGGAAACAGTTTAACTTGAAGGTTTACATGCAAATTATTCTACAGCGTCACAAATAGTTTAAAATATGCACCTTACAAATATGCATCTTCCAATGCATTACATTAAAATGTTTCATTTCAGATAGAGATTAGTTTACTCAACTGTTTTCATTTTAGTACTTTTCGTTGTATTTGAGCTATCATTTTGATTATAAAAATATTATTATTCTACATGTAAACATAGTTAGACAGAGAGAAAGTGAGAGTAGTGTCAGTGTAGTAGTGGACAGAAAGAATAACACAGTATGTACACTTCACAGCTGTCATAGCAACTCACGACTGAGGAGTCTTGTCAGCATAAGCACTGCTGTGTACTTCTGCCAGCTAATCTTTCATCCAGGATACTCTAACTATGTGTTATGTTTTTGATTTCCTTCAAATAGTATGTTTAAAGAATGAGATGCAAATTATAGCAATTAGCAAGCTTAAATGTGAGCAAAAGATCAAAGCAGGCAAAGAGGTAAGAGGTAGGTAAGAAAGAGTAAATATGAGCGATAAGAAAATGTGTGTGTTTAAGTTTTATTTAATAGTTGTGTGTATGCTCTTGTAAACGTATGAAGCATTGCGTTGTGAGTTTCTCTGCATGTCGACTTGCTTGACTAGGGTGGGCTTTGCTCCGAAAGTCCTCCCTTTTGGCTCCAAATGGACCTTGGGTCCACATGCTCCATTTCAGAGAGATAAACATTCGCATATGTTGAAAAACTCGCCGTACAGCTCCACACAGCCAAGCACACGGTCTAGACAACCCAGACTCATTACATTTCCATGCTTGTGAGGTTTTTTTCCACTCATTTCTCTCTCTCTCTCTCTCTCATTCTCCCAAAGGTGTTCTTTCTGCTTTCAGCCGGCCCCGTGCTGGCAAACCCAATTAAACCATTATATCACACCACAGCTTTGATGGACCCCATACGAGCTGCGCAGAGAGCCAGACAGCCAATCTGAAATACAGCCAGGGTCCTGCGTACTGTTGTGCGGTGACAGACAGAAGAGGTGTAGGAAGGGAGAGGGAGAGATAAAGAGAGGTATATGACATGCTGAAGGAGCTGAGATCTGTCCCGGTGCACGACCCAGTACCAGGAGGAACATCTGCTCGACCTCTGGACGGCTCCCCAAGCAAACACCCCATCCTTGCCAGCAGTGATAAATTTCAAAAAGAAAAAAAGCATGAGAAAGGCATGGAGGCCGTCGAAGAATTCAGGACTCGGTTGAAGATTATTTTTAGGGTTCCTCTGTACTGTACAGTGTGTAGAACTGTGCAGTTTTCCTTTTAAAGGAATATTTATGGTTTAACATGCTAAGTTCGATCAATAGCATTTGTAATATATATATAAAAAAACATTTTATAAATACATTTTTTAAATAAAATTAATATATTTTAAAATGTAATTTATTAATGTGATGGCAAAGTTGAATTTTCATGCTGATTTGGTTCTCAAGAAACATTTATTATTTCCACCACTGAAAACAAGTTGTGCTGCTTAATTTTTTTGTTTGTTTGTGGAAACCGTGGATTTTTCAAGATTTTTTGATTAATAGAAAGTTCAAAGAACAGCATTTATTTTAAATAGAAATCTTTTGCAAAATTATTAATGTCTTTTGATAAATGATTAAATTATGCATTCTTGATAAAATTATTAATTTCTTTAAAAAAAAATTTATTGACCCTACACTTTAGTGTAACTTTACACAGGTAGTGTAGGTAGTGTAACTTTACACAGAAAAGAATAAGCTTTTTTTTTTCCACACTAAATCATGTTTACATTCTGTGGCTATACTATGTTTGCCTTTTTTTCACAATGGGATAATTGGAATTTCATTTTTGCGATAAACAAGTGCTGTATAGAAAATAGACAATAGACAGCTACTGTACAAGTGCTGTCAATTGAGTTTACTTGGAAAATTCCTTTAAAGATATCACGAGAGGAGAGGAGAGGAGTTGGGGTTTCTGCTGGCAAGCCCAACTGAACACAGAGGAGTTTATCGATTTAATTGCAGGAATAGGGCTGTAATTAGTCTTGAGGAATTAGAAGGAAAAGCCTCAAACTAAATTAGCTCCAGCCAACCCAAAACCATCTTCATCCCTTCCAAACCCATCAAACTCAATGCCAGCATACAGATGGACAGACATGTTTTTAAAAGATTATGGCATTTAATACAACACAAGTCTAACTCTTAGTACGGAAATCAAAAGTACAAGTTATATGATTGCGATCAAAGCTTTAATTTGGGGGTTGATTAGTTTAAATACTGTACCTGAGAAGGACGCACAATGTACATTAAAAAAATATCTGTACTAATAATGACTCCAGAGCGAGAGGTAAAACACGGGTAACTGTGAGTTTATTTACATAGACTTCTGCATAGAAAAAAAAAACACAAAGCAATTAAAAGGTGGGGTTATTTTCAACAGTGTGTCTCGTGAGTGATGTGGTAAGTGTCAGTAAAGTGAGGTAAGCGTGTGCTGAAACCTGCAGCTCACCTTTATTGAGCATAATTAGTGGTGTGTGTTAACAGCAGAATCTCTCAGAGGGAGGCAGTTACCTCAGGCTGTAAACCCTCATCACAATCCCAAAAGTCAGTTATTATTTCTGTATCTTTATGAAACAGGATCCAGGGTAAATAAGAAAAAAACAGAATTCTGAAACAGAATTCAGTCTGTTAGATTATGGTTATATATAAGACTTTTTCATCAGAGCATTACAAAGGTAACTTTAATTTAAATAATAAAATTATTAAATAAAATATTAATTTATATAAATAATAATCAAAATAAAATGTTGTATTTTTGTATAAAAAGCATACACATTTATTAATTTAAATATTTAAAAAAATAATACATTACATGTTCTCAGGAGTGATTATGCAGAAAGTCCTTAAATGGGTGATAACACAATCCCTTATTTAGAAATCAAAATCAAACACATCAAAATTAAAGGGTAATAATCAATTTATGCATGTACGCACCTGTTTTGAAAGAAATTTTAGCATGAGAACCTTTTCTGTTAATATAAGCAAGAACAACTAGTATTGAATCTGACCCGTTGAGTGACAGTGCTCAGCTTTACACTGTATCTATCCAACAAAAAAAGTCATAAATAGATTATCTGTCTACTGAAAAGTGTCTGTATTGGAGCAGTTTCTAGTTTGAGAAGAATGACGTTTCCCTCAGTGTCTTGAGTGTCTCAGTCCTGCTATTCTCACTCTCACAAGAACCCGTCTGGAACATTTCAGCAGGCTTAGCCCTGCATAAATCTTCCTGTTTATGCCTTATCTGTCGGTAAACAGGTCCAGACTGGAGCTTAGCCTTGGGTTAGCTCAGCGATATGACCTAATGTCCATGCTCTGCTCTCAGGGGTCTGACTCTGTCGGAGTCTGTGATCAGGCTCACAGGAACTCTCAAAGACCCTGTGAGGTAACTGATGGATTCAGAAATGTCCTACAGAGCTGCTGAGTCTTACACAGCCCAACTAAATTTCACATCATCCAGCCAAACCAAAATGTTTTATCAACATCTGCTGATAAAGCAAGAACAGCCTGACATCTGGCATCTGCTGATCCAAGTGTTTGAAAAATTGTTATGAAATTTTACACCCCACTGCTGCCATGGTTTTTACACTGGTTTTGTAATGGTACCTACATTTACGCCTCAGCCAAAGAAGGCAACATTTCTCACAGTCTCCATCACACCTGTGTTCTCCTAATGTCTCAGATTAACATCTGTCCTCCACCTAGTACCCTACATGCTTCCTAAAAGCATATTTCACTGGATTTCCTGCACCTTCTATGCCTATCAACATCTACATATTACAACCATATGCTAAGAATAAGAAAAGATGGCGTGCCAAATGGTTTATATCAATTATAAGCGCACACTAATCTCCAAAATGCTCACTATGAAATGCCCACTCCCTAAGAAAGAACAAATATCTGTAGTCGATGATGAAGTGTTTGAAACAGACGTAAGAGAGGAAAGAGATGCGACATGAGCTTCAGAGATGGGGGGGGGGGAACGTACCATGACGTACTGAAGAGATGAAGGCGGTAAATAAATGTGTGGGTGATTTGTTCTGCTCACTCCAGAAAGCTAATCAAGTTCCTGGCAAAATTTCACTGTCATGTTCCTGTGAACTGGAGAGAGAGACTGCCGTGGAACAAACAACGCCATCTGTCTGCAAGCACCACAGAAGAGCGTTCCTGCAGATCAACCTCCATCACAAAACCAATATTGGTCCCGTAATGGTTTCAATTAAAAATCAGAGGGAGAGAGAGACTGTTTTTGCTAACCTCCCAAGCCAATAAAAATCAGGAAAACAGCCACTTGGCAAATACAGAAAGAACAACAAATTTACAACAGCCAAACTTTCTAAAATGTTGCGCCATCATTTATTTCATAAAAGTTTGCCAGTTTGAACACAGTCTCCCCAACTTTAAAAGACCCTACTGAAGATCACAGCTTAGACCAGAAAGAATTTCGAGGCTGATTAGTGCTGGTTTGATGCTGGTCTGGTTTGTGGATTATAGTAGCTAGGGATGGAACGATTACCGGTTTCACAATAAATCACAATAAAATGTCCTGACGGTTAGCATTATCGTTTCAAATTTAATTATGTTCAAAACCGTGTTTATCGCGATTTTGAAAACTCGCGGTAAATCCTGTCCAGACAGCATCAGTCTGACGCAGAAGCACCAGCATCCAATGTTGTTGTTTTTTGCATGAGACGATATGGCGGAAGGCAGTGACAGCGCTCGGGAGATTTTTCAGCTATCTAAGAGGACCAAATTGGAGGTCTGGTCGTATTTTGGCTTCTACAAGAGTCCTGAGGGCAATTTAATCGAGGACGAAAGTCACTGCAAAAGGGGGAAACAGGACAGTTTGGACATTGAGGTGAATCAGAGGTGAAAAACGATATAAATACTGGTCAGTTTCTTGCACAGACCGATCGTTTCATGTCTTTACACATCAATGTATCGTCACAAGCCGCAAGGTGAAATTTGGTTTTGTTTGTGTATGTTTTTTTGACTGTCAAAGCCGTGATTCCCATTCACTTCCATTATATGACTGACAGACTGCAACGGTTTGAGTTAAAAATCTTTGTTTGTGTTCTACTGAAGAAACAAAGTCACCTACATCTTGGATGCCCTGGGGGTAAGCAGATAAACATCAAATTTTCATTTTTGGGTGAACTATCCCTTTAAGGTTGACATTTGAGAGATAATATATTGTATATTCATAGTTAACTTTTTACACAGATTTTTTTTTTATTTTTTATTTTTTGTTTACCTATAATAATGAAATATTGAATTGAGATTAATGTTTTAAAATCTTACCTGTTTATCACTCCATGCATTATGTACAGTGTACAAATCAATCGTCTAGACAATATGATCACTACAGCAAAATTATAGTAGTTAGTATTAATACTAAATTCCTCTGATTTCATTTTCAATACATCAGAAACTGAGACACAAGACGGCAAGTTGCATTTGAATGAAATGAGAGAGCGCTTCCGCTTTGATACAAGAGACATGGATGTGCGCTGTGTTATAATGCGTTCCTATTGACAACAGTCATTATAAGCAAAGTCCCTTTAAGGGTATTCTATAGTCTTTGTTATAAGGAAGGAAATGCAGCAGAACAGAATCAAGTATTCCGGTAGTTTAGTCACCTGACCCAACTTATTTTGTTCATTTAAAATGTGTGTGTGTGTATATATATATATATATAAATAAGATTTCTGTAAAGTAATATGTAATCGCATAATATGACATAAGTTAATGGTGCAATGTAAAAATATTTTGTAGTATGCAACCTGTAACTTAGTGCTCGCCAAACCAGGCTAAGATGTAACTTATGCACAGCTGGTGAATCTGGCCCAATTTTTTTAGTGAAAGATCTAGACCAAAAAGTTGCTTGGCCAACAAAGTGTCAGACTGTTCCGTGTTTTGTGTGTGTTTTGCTCCCCATGTGCCCTCCTTGCCCATATTTGGTTAGTTTCCTGTTCCTGTCCTGATTATGTTGATTTAATTCCAGGTGTTCCCCGTTTATTTCCATTGATCCCAGGTGTGTCTCGTCATCCCCTCGTCTTGTCATGTGTTTAAATAGTGTTCCCTGTTTTTAGTTCAGCGTCTGGTATTGTTGTTAATGTCTACATGTGCTATGTGAGTTTTCCGTGTTTCCTTGTTATTATTAAATATCTCTGGATTGATGTACTCCTCGTTTCCCTCCGTTCCTTGCGCCGCACTCCACTCAGTAGTGCAACCGTGACACAAAGCTTGACCATGAAGTTGCTTGACCAAGAATTTGAATCAAAGCAATATAGAAATCCTGGCCAGGACGCGTCCTGGGAAAATGGCACGTATAGTCACCCTAGCTAAGAGGCCCGTTAAAGATATCAATATCTTATGCTGGTCAAAGTACAATATACGCCAACTATTCTGGTCTTCTTCAGACCTCTCTTGACAAGAACAATATTTTTTTTCAAGATGATTCAAGCATCCACCCATGTCCCCTTCAAGCTCTTTCACGACTGGCGGTAAATTGGCAATGGCGTCACAGGGATTGTGTTTTACAATAAGATGTTTGGATTTCAGGGCTTTTGTTTTAGGGCCGGGTGATGTATACAAAGCAGCCAAAACCAGCTTTCTAACCAGACTCCAGGACTCCCATCTGCCTCTTTGGACCTCCAAGTGCTGGAACCAGAAAACAAGGGTTGGCAGGGCTACTCCACAGACAACCAGCCTTATAAAGCCATTATTCAACAGTAAGAATGTAGGGACAACTTTGAGGGCCTGAGAGGTAGAAACCTGGTTGCAGGGTTAATGAAAAATAAATAGAAGGAAAAAATAATTTTAAAATATATTTAAAAATGTGCCAAGTTCTTAGAAAATGTCTTCTCTGTATTCATGTGGGTTTTGAAAAATCAAAAGTTGAAATGTCATGTATAACCATAAACTGTAATATTTTATTTTTAATTTTTTGCCTAGACGTGAGCAGATGTAAACCCTCTGCTTCTTCTCCAGCCATGTTTGTACGTTTTAAACAAAATCGCACAAGACTTGACCCTGATGCTACACACTCTTGAGCCATCTGCTGCAGCTATGTGCTGGAACTGAGTTCACTTCACAGAGTAACAAGCCGGAAATAGTCCCGGCATGGAACAGGGTGTGTGTGTGAGTTGCTCTACAAAAGGATGAATTCTGTCAGTGTGCTAGGATGTCTGGTAAGGAGGTTCTTCTAGTAAAAAAAAAAAACAAATGTGTGAGCTCATTGCCCTGGCTGATCCCACACTAACTGTGAGGGCTGTGTGTGCATGTGTGTATTCAGATGTCATCATGAGACTTGGGCTAATAAAATCAAAGCCAAGAGCAAAAGGAAGATGTGAAGTAAGGCATGAAGGTACGTGCTGACAGCTCAACAATGGGATCAGGTCCTTTTTTGCAGTCCTGACTCATTATTAAGATGTTCCAGGAGACACAGGGTTTGAGGAGTAAAGTTACCATTTGCAACAAAAGGGCCAAGAGATCACATCATCCGCTAACATAAGGCATTAGTATTTCTGTGCTATCAGTCAAAACTAATGGTCAGTTCACTTTTCAGTGCTGATGCTAATGTAGAGAGCAGGGTGGCTAATGTATGTATGTGTGTGTGTGAGTGAGTGAGTGAGTGAGTGAGTGAGTGAGTGAGTGAGTGAGTGAGTGAGAGAGAGAGAGAGAGAGATAGAGAGCGAGCGAGCATGTATTAATTTGCCAAGCAGGCACAATTATCGACTGATGCCGATAATCTTGAAATGGCCAATATACTAACATTAATATAACACTCCAGTGTTCCCCCTAGGTTTACAGCTTTTTTTGGGGGGGTCAGTATGCTTAATGGTTAAATTAAATTTTATTAATCAAAAAGTATGTCTAATTAATTAAAATCATGAAACTTAATTTAACATCAATTTATTAAAAGTTTAACACAAATTACATGTTTAGGGTCCTATGAAATGTTTTATTTTTTCCAACCTTATGCCTTTTAGCATGTCTAACTATTTGAAAGCATAAAAACAAGTTTCAATTAGTCTTACAATGGCCTTACGATTTTTTCCCCTCAGAAATTCTGTGTGTTGTGTATTTACATTTTAAAGGCATAAAACATTCATTTAATTTATCTTTTAAATAATGAAAATTAAACACATTTAATTTTTTGGGGAAAATAAAGGGGATTTAATATTACAATTAAAATATTGAAGAAATATTGTATGATTATTCCTTAAAAATAAG